>NW_020523678.1:0-25209 GCF_003368295.1 Carassius auratus | reverse complement strand
TTCACAACTGTAAAATCTCAAAAATACACATTCAAATCAAAATAGCCGACTTCCTGTTGATCGTAGCTGATGACTGTGAATTAGAAAGTTGTCCGTCTTGAAAAGAACAATTTATGTACCAAGTTTGGTGTCTGTAGCTAAAACTAACCCCCCCACTTTTGACAAAAGGTGGCGCTATAGAGTGCCTCCTTCACGCCCTTTTAAAAGCTTTTGCCATTGTCTAGCTATCACTAATACTGATATGTGTTTTGAGTTTCATGTAAATCTGAACTTGTTGTCTGCCTCAAACTCACCATAACAGAACATTCAAGTTTGACACGTTGCCATGGCAACACTATATCAGATATCAATATCCCCACAACAGATTTACATCGGCCGTGTTTTGTCATTATTCTGATGAAGTTTTAAGTAAATCGAGTAAAAATAAGATGCTGAATTCAAAGCATTTGGAAAATGACACACTTCCTGCTGCCAGTTGGTGGCACTATAACGTTGACTCTTAATAGCCACATATATACAATCGGTATCATACAACGAACAAACCCATGAAGTTTGATCAAATTCAGGAAATGTATGTGGATGTTATTAGACATTTCCTGTTTCTCATTTCTCGCCATAAGTTCCATGCCTCGCCACGGGCAAACCGTTCGAGATATCAAAAATCCCCTCGCAATTTTTCATCCTCAATGTCTTGAGATCATGTTCACCGAGTTTCGTGGCGAACGGGTTGAAAACCTCAGAGGAGTATTTCAAATTCCAGAGCATGCTTTTTTTAAACAGCCCTGAATAGCTGACTTCCTGTTGGGCGGAGCCTATGACATAAAGTGTGAAAGTTGTTTGGCTCAATGAGATCTATAAGTGTACCGAGTTTGATATAAATACATGCAAGTGTGTGTGGGCTATGGTTCAAGAATTCTGACTGTCTTCCAGGGGGCGCTGTAGAGCCCCTGTGCCACGCCCGGGTCCCAGCCTCTGCGGCGTCCTGATGGCCGCAGATTCCAATGTGTGTGCCAATTTTCAAGAGTTTTTGAGCATGTTAAGGCCCCCAAAACACCCCGGAAGGTTTAATAAAAAATAAAAATAATAATAACAAGAATAATCCTTAGAAGAACAATAGGGCTCTTCGCCCCTTCGGGCTTGAGCCCTAATAAGAAGAAGAATAATCCTTAGAAGAACAATAGGGCTCTTCGCCCCTTCGGGCTTGAGCCCTAATAATCCTTAGAAGAACAATAGGGCTCTTCGCCCCTTCGGGCGTGAGCCCTAAATATAGCTGCAAGCAGCGATGTCGGGCTCAAGCCATCAGTGCAACGCCACCCCGGTGGCATCAGGATAACTGTGCCCAGCGGGCATAAGCATTTACAGTAACCCTCTGACAATCAGTTTTAAGGGATGCGGCAGTTAAAGGGTTAATCCAACCAATCTAGACTTTGAAATCACATACACAGAACAATATATATAACTTTAGTAACACTATTTTAATATTTATAAAAAATGTATAAGGTGTGCATTGTAGCTGACACCTATATGAACACATTACAATTGCTTTGTGACTGCAAGTCTTTCTTCTCAAATGCTATTGAGCTTCAAATTTGCATTTGAGCCCATGTGAAAAAGTTGCATAATTTACATATGACTTACAGTTTGTTGTAATAAATATCAAACATTCAATTTAATTGTGCATTATAGCTGTCACCTAGATGAACAATTACAGTTGTTTTTATGACTGTAAGTCATTCTCTTCAAATGCTACTGACGTTAGAAAAGTGTATAACAATATCACATGTAACTTTAGAGACCGGCCCTAAATTTGAGACTCTAGAAAGTCCAATGTCAAGACAACTTTATGCCTGTTTTATTTTCTTTAGTTTTCTTTTCTCTGTGCCGGATTGCTGATGTCCTATACCCAGGCATAGATGTCCATCCATCAATTACGAACATTCAGCCGCAAACATGAGGTGTGAGCGGTCGCGAGCGCGGATGGGAGAATGACGCATGTTTTTTTTTTTTTTTTTTTTTTTTTTGAGCAACTGGGATGGTGCCCCCTCTGGGAGTTGGTGCCCTACGAAGACTGCATACTATGTTATACTGCATAATGTTAACAAATTAGACATTATTTTACAGTGTTACCAAATCCTTAAATAATGTATTAGTGTTTTGTAATGATTTTAATGACCTATAAGCATTTGTGAAATAGTTTTGCTTGCATTGCAGCTTTATCTGTCAGTTGAAGAGTTTTACTGTTACATCCATGAGATTAATAAATGTCATGTCACGTCACAGGTTGTCATAGGTCAGTATCAAATGAGTTTGAAATTATTATTTGCAGCACAAATTAGGGTTCTTAGGATGTTTTTAAATCCCTAAAACTGTCAGAAAAGGATAAGGCCTAAGAGATTTCTTAACCTGTAATGAAAGGAAAAAACACCACCATTAGCAACAACAAAAACAATAACAATTTAAAATACAGATTTTTTTTTCCTGATTATTAAAGGGATGATTAGGTCTCTCTGTCTCTCTCTCTGCCAGACAGCCCCTCCCTACAGTCCACACACACTGTCACAGTCACCAACCCCCTCACACTCCCCCTCCCTCTCCCCCTCCCTTCCCTCACACAGACAGGGTGGCCAGAGTGAGATCATGTCAGTTGAGAAGTCTGACAGTTTTTTAATTTTCTTTTATCCATACAGTGTTGTAAAGTCGTGAAACTATGCATATTTCCTCAGAATGATTTGATCTTTGTATAAAAAAATGCTTTGAAGTGTTTGGAAGCTGCAATTTAAACATACAAGACAATTAATGTTTCCCTTTTTACTGTCATTTCAAAAATTCACCACGACAAAACCGTTCAAGCTAACCAAAAACCGTTCGCAATTTAAGTTCCTCAATGGTTTTTCTTCATGTAGACAAAGTTTGGTGTGTATAGTGTACTTCCCCTGTGAGGAGTATGCATTAAATCAGAGCTCAATTTAAATATTCAAATCAAAATAGCCGACTTCCTGTTGGTCGTAGCTGATGACTGTGAATTAGAAAGTTGTCCGTCTTGAAAAGAACAATTTATGTACCAAGTTTGGTGTCTGTAGCTAAAACTAACCCCCCCACTTTTGACAAAAGGTGGCGCTATAGAGTGCCTCCTTCACGCCCTTTTAAAAGCTTTTGCCATTGTCTAGCTATCACTAATACTGATATGTGTTTTGAGTTTTATGTAAATCTGAGCTTGTTGTCTGCCTCAAACTCACCATAACAGAACATTCAAGTTTGACACGTTGCCATGGCAACACTATATCAGATATCAATATCCCCACAACAGATTTACATCGGCCGTGTTTTGTCATTATTCTGATGAAGTTTTAAGTAAATAGAGTAAAAATAAGATGCTGAATTCAAAGCATTTGGAAAATGGCACACTTCCTGCTGCCAGTTGGTGGCGCTATAATGTTGACTCTTAATAGTCACATATATACGATCAGTATCATACAACGAACAAACCAATGAAGTTTGATCAAATTCAGGAAATGTATGTGGATGTTATTAGACATTTCCTGTTTCTCATTTCTCGCCATAATTTCAACGCCTCGCCACGGGCAAACCGTTCGAGATATCAAAAATCCCCTCGCAATTTTCCATCCCCAATGTCTTGAGATCATGTTGACCGAGTTTGGTGGCAATCAAGTAAAAGACCTATGACAAGTATATCAAATTCCAGAGCATGCTTTTTATAAACAGCCCTAAATAGCTGACTTCCTGTTGGGCGGAGCCTATGACATAGAGTGCGAAAGTTGCTCGGCTCAATGAGATCTATAAGTGTACTGAGTTTCATATAAATACATGAAAGTGTGTGTGAGCTATGGTTCAAGATTTCTGACTGTGTTCCAGGGGGCGCTGTAGAGTCCCTGTGCCACGCCCGGGTCCCAGTCTCTGTGGCGTCCTGATGGCCGCAGATTCCAATGTGTGTGCCAATTTTCAAGAGTTTTTGAGCATGTTAAGGCCTTCAAAAACCCCCGGAAGGTTTAATAAAAAATAAAAAAAATAATAATAAGAAGAAGAAATATAGCTGCAAGCAGCGATGGCGGGCTCAAGCCACCAATGCCATCGCCACCCCGGTGGCATCAGGTAAACTGTGCCCAGCGGGCACATGCATTCACAATATCCCTCTGGCAGTGAGGTTTTAAAGGATATGGCAGTTAAAGGGTTAATCCGAATCATCAAGACTTTAAAATCACATTCACAGAACAATATATATAACTTTAGTGACACTTTACAATAATATTTCATTTCTAAACATTATGTTAACACGAACAATATTTATATAGCATTCATTCATGTCAGTTAATATTCCAAACTTAAACATTAAAACATTGTTTTATTGTGATTTTTTTCCAAGCACATTTTACCAATTCCAAACCATATCAATCTTAATAACTACCATTATTTTTTATTTAATCATTTATGAGTGCTATACAATAGTCCAGGAAAGCTGGAAGAGAAAAACTCCTTATATTCATGTGTGCAGAATTATTGGGCATGTTTTCTTTTACAGATGAAATGCGCTAAAAAAAGAGTTTTAACTCTGTAAAGCCTGTGAGAAATATCAAACACAAATGCAATACAGAAATTGATAAGTTAAGACTTGGCCATTGTACAAAAAATGCTGACTGGGTCATGAGGTCAGAAAAGAAGAAGAAAAAAACAGGTCAAGAAGAACTGACAAAAAGAATTGCAAAATAATTAGGAATTAATGTGAAGATTAATTTTTAGTCAATTCTGCAAGACAGACTTTCAGGAAAGGGGGTGGAATAAAAAAGAGCTCCTAAATCTTAATCCCGGATTCTGGAAGATATATTCCTCAAACCATTGGACAAGAGAAGGTGGTGCTGGTCCTTCACGAGTCACTCTAATCTGTTCATAAAGCCTATATATAAAGTCTTAATATATAGTATTTCACAATACTTCATGGTATTCTAATTAAATCATTTTTTGGAATCTTAGATCTCTCAGAACCTGACACAGAGTAATTCTGGAGACTCCAGGAAAGTGGCAGTTCTGTAAAATGTTGGCGCTGGAGACTAAATGCTCCCTGATAGTTTCACACCTAATTCACTTACACACACACACACACACACATTACCCACAGTGACAGAGGGACAGAGTTACATCAGATGTTTGATAGTTTTTTAATTTTCTATCATCCATATAGTGTTGTATAGTCATGAAACTATGCATATTTCCTCAGAATGACTTGTCTTCTATGTGTACATTTTTTTGAAGTGTTTAGAAGCTGCACTTTAAAAAAATAAAAAGACATTTACTGGTTACTTTTTTACTGTTATTTCAAAAAATCACCACGACAAAACCATTCAAGCTATTCAAAATTCATCCGCACCTGTTCTGTAAGATAAATTCTTTAAACAGTGGTAAAAGAGGATGTGGGGCTGAACCTTCAAGAGTCACTCAAAACTTATCTGTCCATAAAGCCTATAAAGAATTATTTCTTAATATACAGTTCACAATACTTCAGCTTGTTATTCTAATTAAGTGAGGGTCATTTTATCAGTAAATACATAAAATTCATATTATTTTTCTTTGAAAGATTTCTATAAATGATTTAAATCATACTCGTTTCTACAATAATTATTTAAAAGTAATCCTATAGCTCCATCTGGTGGCCATTATTGGTACTAAGAATTGCAAGCTTGATTTATAAGTTATGATAGTTTTAATTTTATACTGGCTCTTGAAAATGTTAAAGCTATGAAACTTACTTTGCTTCCTTCAAATGATGACTTCTACATATATAAAAAATTATGAAGAGTTGAAATGAAAAATTTTAAAGATATCGTAAAATAACTATTGTATTTTTTATGTTACTTTAATAAATCGCTATGGCCACACCATTTAAGGTATCCTAAACCCATTCGCAATTTAACATCTTCAGTATATTAGCATCATGTTGAAAAAGTTTGGTGTGAACTACTTATGTCTTCTCGGAGGAGTATGAATTCATTTTTACATGCTGATTTTATCATAAATCCACAATAAAATTTCTGAGTTCTGTATCAATCTGTGTTGTTGTTTGTTTATTTTTATTTTTTTTATTTTTTCATAGGAAGATAACTGAAAAGATTACTCTCCTTTTTAATAAATGTGCTTATAAACCAAGAACAAGCTATTTATAGCTGTATTTATAAACTGCTTACTACTGACTATTAATATTGGGACAAGGCTTTATAAAGCATAAACTGACTATTTACTAATGAGTGCAGTTATTATAAAGTGTTACCAATGCATTTACTAATGTTAACAAATTAGACATTATTTTACAGTGTTATTAAATCCTTTAATGACTTATAAGCATTTGTGAAAGAAGCTTAGTCTTCATCTGTGAACTGAACAGTTTTACTGTTACATCCATGAGATTATGTAAATTAAGATAAATGTCATGTCACAGGATGGAATAGGTCAGTATCAAATGAGTTGAAATTATTATTTGCAGCACAAATAAGTATTTTTAGAATTTTGTTTTTAATTCCTGAAACTGTCAGAAAAGGATAAGGCCTAAGAGATTTCTTAAGCTGTAATGAAAACAGCAATGTTAGCAACAGCAACAAAAAATAACAATTTAAAATACATTTTTTTTCTGGTGATTAAAGAGATGATTAAGTCTCTCTCTCTCTCTCTCATTGTGTCTGCCACTCAGCTCATGCCCATCCCCCACTCACACACACACTCACACACACACATGCACTCAGTCAGCACACATACATTGCTCAAACAGAGGGACAGAGTGAGTTGAGATGTCTGACAGTTTTTTTTTAATTTTCTTTTAATCATACAGTGTTGTAAGGTCATGAAACTATGCATATGTCCTCAGAATGATTTGATCTCTGTATGATTTTTTTTTAAAGTGTTTGGAAGCTGCGATTTAAAAATACAAGACAATTAATGATTCCCTTTTTACTGTCATTTCAAAAAATCACCACGACAAAACGGTTCAAGCTAACCAAAATCCGTTCGCAATTTAAGTTCCTCAATGTTTTTTCAACATGTAGACAAAGTTTGGTGAGTATAGTGAACATTTCCTCTGAGGAGAATGCATTAAATCAGAGCTCAATTTAAATATTCAAATAAAAATAGCCGACTTCCTGTTGGTCGTAGCTGATGACTGTGAATTAGAAAGTTGTCCGTCTTGATAAGAACAATTTATGTACCAAGTTTGGTGTCTGTAGCTAAAACTAAACCCCCCACTTTTGACAAAAGGTGGCGCTATAGCATGCCTCCTTCACGCCCTTTTAAAAGCTTTTCCCATTGTCTAGCTATCACTAATACTGATATGTGTTTTTAGTTTCATGTAAATCTGAGGTTGGTGTCTGCCTCAAACTCATCATAACAGAACATTCAAGTTTGACACGTTGCCATGGCAACGCCATATCAGATATCAATATCCCCACAACAGATTTACATCGGCCGTGTTTTGTCATTATTCTGATGAAGTTTTAAGTAAATCGAGTAAAAATAAGATGCTGAATTCAAAACATTTTGAAAATGACTCACTTCCTGCTGCCAGTTGGTGGCGCTATAAAGTTGACTCTTAATAGTCACATATATACGATCGGTATCATACAACGAACAAACCAATGAAGTTTGATCAAATTCAGGAAATGTATGTGGATGTTATTAGACATTTCCTGTTTCTCATTTCTCGCCATAATTTCCACGCTTCGCTACGGGCAAACCGTTCAAGATATCAAAAATCCCCTCGCAATTTTTCGTCCCCAATGTCTTGAGATCATGTTCACCGAGTTTCGTGGCGAACGGGTTGAAAACCTCAGAGGAGTATTTCAAATTCCAGAGCATGCTTTTTTTAAACAGCTCTGAATAGCTGACTTCCTGTTGGGCGGAGCCTATGACATAAAGTGTGAAAGTTGTTCGGCTCAATGAGATCTATAAGTGTACCGAGTTTCATATAAATACATGCAAGTCTGTGTGAGCTATGGTTCAAGATTTCTGAAGGTGTTCCAGGGGGCGCTGTAGAGTCCCTGTGCCACGCCCGGGTCCCAGCCTCTGCGGCGTCCTGATGGCCGCAGATTCCAATGTGTGTGCCAATTTTCAAGAGTTTTTGACCATGTTAAGGCCCCTAAAAACCCCCGGAAGGTTAAATAAAAAATAAAAAAAAATATAGCTGCAAGCAGCGATGGCGGGCTCAAGCCGTCAGTGCAACACCACCCCGGTGGCATCGGGAAAACTGTGCCCAGCGGGCATAAGCATTTACAGTAACCCTCTGGCAATCAAATTTTAAGGGATATGGCAGTTAAAGGGTTAATCCGACCCGTCTAGACTTTGAAATCACATACACAGAACAATATATATAACTTTAGTAACAGTTTATTTTAATATATATAAAAAATTTATAAGTTGTGCATCGTAGCTGACACCTAAATGAACACATTACAATTGGTTTATGACTGCAAGTCTTTCTCCTCAAATGCTATTGAGCTTCAAATTTGCTTTTGAGCCCATGTGAAAAAGTAGCATAATTTACATATGACTTACAGTTTGTTTTAATAAATATCAAACATTCAATTTAATGGTGCATTATAGCTGTCACCTAGATGAACAATTACAGTTGTTTTTATGACTGTAAGTCATTCTCTTCAAATGCTACTGACGTTAGAAAAGTGTATAACAATATTACATGAAACTTTAGAGACGGCCCCTAAATTTGAGACTCTCGAATGTCCAATGCCAAGCCAACTTTATGCCTGTTTTTGTTTTGTTTTTTACTTTATTTTTCTTTTCTCTGTGCCGGATTGCTGATATCTTTTACCCGGGCATAGATGTCCATCCATCAATTACGAACATTCATCCGCAAATGTCCGAGCGGTCGCGAGCGCGGATGGGAGAATGGCGCATGTTTTATTTTTTTTTAGCTACTGGGATGGTGCCCCCTCTGGGAGTTGGTGCCCTACGAAGACTGCGTATTCTGCATATAGGGAGCGGCGGTACTATCTGGAAAATATATTCCTCAAACCGTCGTACAAGAGGAGGTGATGCTAGTACTTCAAGAATCTCTTAAAACCTATCTGTTCATAAAGCCTATATATAAAGTCTTAATATAGTATTCCACAATATGTTGTGCTATTCTAATATTATTGTGGTTTTTTACTGACATTGTTATTTGCTGTTATTTTTTGTTTTAATATTGTTACTGTTGTTACTTGTTGTACGGTGACCTTGAGTGGTTTGAAAGGCGCCTTAAATAAAATGCATTATTATTATTATTATTATTATTAGCTATACACTTGATAAAAAAAATAAATATAAACTTATGCAATTGTATATATATATATATATATATATATATATATATATATATATATATATATATATATATATATATATATATATATATATATATATATATATATATATAGTGTACAGTTTTCTTTTATTGCATCTTGAAATAAATGTTTCTGAGTTCTGTGTTTGTTTGGTTTTTTTTTTTTTTTTTTTTTTTTCTTGTTTTTTTTAGGAAGATTACAGCCTTTAATCTCCTCAAAATAAATGTGCATATAAACCATGAACAATTTAATTATAGTTGTATTTATAAAATGCTTACTAATGACTATTAATTTTGGGAGTAGGCTAGCAACAGTTGATGTTGAGGCCTAAGATATTTCTTAAGCTGTAATGATGAAAAAACAACAACAACACAAAATTGCTTTTTTTTCTGCTGGTGATTAAAGAGATGATTAAGTCTCCCTCCCTCTCTCTCTCTCTCTCTCTCTCTCTGACACCAAGCCCATCCCCTCTCCCACACATTCACACAAACTCAGCACACACACTTAACACACACATACTTAACACACAAAAACACACACACACACACACATTACCCAGAGGGACAGAGTGACATCAGATGTATGGTAGTTTTTTTAATTTTCTATCATCCATATAGTGTTGTATAGTCATGAAACTATGCATATTTCCTCAGAATGACTTGTCTTCTATGTGTACATTTTGTTGAAGTGTTTAGAAGCTGCACTTAAAAAAATAAAAGACATTTACTGGTTCCTTTTTTACTGTTATTTCAAAAAATCACCATGACAAAACCATTCAAGCTATCCAAAAATCAGTCGCACCTGTTCTGTAAGATAAATTCTTTAAACAGTGGTAAAAGAGGATGTGGTGCTGATCCTTCAAGAGTCACTCAAAACTTATCTGTCCATAAAGCCTATAAAGAATTATTCTTAATACACAGTATTTCACAATACTTCAGCATATTATTCTAATTAAGTGAGGGTCATTTTATCAGTAAAATACATATTATTTTTCTTTGAAAGATTTCTATAAATGATTTAAATCATACTTGTTTCTACAATAATTATTTAAAAGTAATCATATATCGCCATCTGGTGGCCATTATTGGTACTAAGAATTGCAATCTTGATTTATATGTTATGATAGTTTTAATTTTAAGCTGCCTCTTGAAAATGATAAAGCTATGAAACTTGCTGTGCTTCTTTCAAATGATGACTTCTACGTATATAAAAAATTATGAAGAGTTGGAATGAAGAATGTTAAAGATATAGTAAAATAACTATTGTATTTTTTTATGTTACTTTAATAAATCGGTATGGCCACACCATTTAAGGTATCCTAAACCCATTCACAATTTAACATCTTCAGTATATTGGCATCATGTTGAAAAAGTTTAGTGTGAACTACTTGTGTCTTCTTGGAGGAGCATGATTCATTTACAGGCTGAGTTTATCATAAATCCACAATAAAATTTCTGAGTTCTGTATCAGTCTGTGTTGTTGTTTTTTATTTTTATTTTTTTATTTTTCATAGGAAGATAACTGACCCTTTACTCTCCTTTTTAATAAATGTGCTTATAAACCAAGAACAAGCTATTTATAGCTGTATTTATAAGCTGCTTACTACTGACTATTAATATTGGGACAAGGCTTTATAAAGCATGAACTGACTATTTACTAATGAGTGCAGTTATTATAAAGTGTTACCAATGCATTTACTAATGTTAACAAATTAGACATTATTTTACAGTGTTATAAAATCCTTGAATGACTTATAAGCATTTGTGAAAGTTCTGCTTGCATTACAGCTTAGTCTTCATCTGTGAGCTGAACAGTTTTACTGTTACATCCATGAGATTATGTAAATTAAGATAAATGTCATGTCACAGGATGGAATAGGTCAGTATCAAATGAGATTTAAATTATTATTTGCAGCACAAATAAGTATTTTTAGAATTTTGTTTTTAATTCCTGAAACTGTCAGAAAAGGATAAGGCCTAAGAGATTTCTTAAGCTGTAATGAAAACAGCAATGTTAGCAAAAGCAACAAAAAATAACAATTTAAAATAATTTTTTTTTTCTGGTGATTAAAGAGATGATTAAGTCTCTCTCTCTCTCTCTCTTTCTCTCTCTCATTGTGTCTGCCACTCAGCTCATGCCCATCCCCCAATCACAGACACACACACACACACACACACACACACACACACACACACACACTCAGTCAGCACACATACATTCCTCAAACAGAGGGACAGAGTGAGTTGAGATGTCTGACAGTTTTTTAATTTTCTTTTAATCATACAGTGTTGTAAAGTCATGAAACTATGCATATGTCCTCAGAATGATTTGATCTCTGTATGATTTTTTTTTAAGTGTTTGGAAGCTGCAATTTTAAAAATACAAGACAATTAATGATTCCCTTTTTACTGTCATTTCAAAAAATCACCACGACAAAACCGTTCAAGCTAACCAAAATCCGTTCGCAATTTAAGTTCCTCAATGTTTTTTCAACATGTAGACAAAGTTTGGTGAGTATAGTGAACATTTCCTGTGAGGAGTATGCATTAAATCAGAGCTCAATTTAAATATTCAAATCAAAATAGCCGACTTCCTGTTGGTCGTAGCTGATGACTGTGAATTAGAAAGTTGTCCGTCTTGAAAAGAACAATTTATGTACCAAGTTTGGTGTCTGTAGCTAAAACTAACCCCCCCCCACTTTTGACAAAAGGTGGCGCTATAGAGTGCCTCCTTCACGCCCTTTTAAAAGCTTTTGCCATTGTCTAGCTATCACTAATACTGATATGTGTTTTGAGTTTCATGTAAATCTGAGCTTGTTGTCTGCCTCAAACTCACCATAACAGAACATTCAAGTTTGACACGTTGCCATGGCAACACTATATCAGATATCAATATCCCCACAACAGATTTACATCGGCCGTGTTTTCTCATTATTCTGATGAAGTTTTAAGTAAATAGAGTAAAAATAAGATGCTGAATTCAAAGCATTTTGAAAATGACACACTTCCTGCTGCCAGTTGGTGGTGCTATAATGTTGACTCTTAATAGTCACATATATGCGATCGGTATCATACAACGAACAAACCAATGAAGTTTGATCAAATTCAGGAAATGTATGTGGATGTTATTAGACATTTCCTGTTTCTCATTTCTCGCCATAATTTCAACGCCTCGCCACGGGCAAACCGTTCGAGATATCAAAAATCCCCTCGCAATTTTCCATCCCCAATGTCTTGAGATCATGTTGACCGAGTTTGGTGGCAATCAAGTAAAAGACCTATGACAAGTATATCAAATTCCAGAGCATGCTTTTTATAAACAGCCCTAAATAGCTGACTTCCTGTTGGGCGGAGCCTATGACATAGAGTGCGAAAGTTGTTCGGCTCAATGAGATCTATAAGTGTACTGAGTTTCATATAAATACATGAAAGTGTGTGTGAGCTATGGTTCAAGATTTCTGACGGTGTTCCAGGGGGCGCTGTAGAGCCCCTGTGCCACGCCCGGGTCCCAGTCTCTGTGGCGTCCTGATGGCCGCAGATTCCAATGTGTGTGCCAATTTTCAAGAGTTTTTGAGCATGTTAAGGCCTCCAAAAACCCCCGGAAGGTTTAATAAAAAATAAAAAAAATAAATATAGCTGCAAGCAGCGATGGCGGGCTCAAGCCACCAATGCCATCGCCACCCCGGTGGCATCAGGTAAACTGTGCCCAGCGGGCACATGCATTTACAATATCCCTCTGGCATTGAGGTTTTAAAGGATATGGCAGTTAAAGGGTTAATCCGAATTATCTAGACTTTAAAATCACATTCACAGAACAATATATATATATAGTATTGTTCAAAATAATAGCAGTACAATGTGACTAACCAGAATAATCAAGGTTTTTTGTATATTTTTTTATTGCTACGTGGCAAACAAGTTACCAGTAGGTTCAGTAGATTCTCAGAAAACAAATGAGACCCAGCATTCATGATATGCACGCTCTTAAGGCTGTGCAATTGGGCAATTAGTTGAATTAGTTGAAAGGGGTGTGTTCAAAAAAATAGCAGTGTGGCATTCAATCACTGAGGTCATCAATTTTGTGAAGAAACAGGTGTGAATCAGGTGGCCCCTATTTAAGGATGAAGCCAACACTTGTTGAACATGCATTTGAAAGCTGAGGAAAATGGGTCGTTCAAGACATTGTTCAGAAGAACAGCGTACTTTGATTAAAAAGTTGATTAGAGAGGGGAAAACCTATAAAGATGTGCAAAAAATGATAGGCTGTTCAGCTAAAATGATCTCCAATGCCTTAAAATGGAGAGCAAAACCAGAGAGACGTGGAAGAAAACGGAAGACAACCATCAAAATGGATAGAAGAATAACCAGAATGGCAAAGGCTCAGCCAATGATCACCTCCAGGATGATCAAAGACAGTCTGGAGTTACCTGTAAGTACTGTGACAGTTAGAAGACGTCTGTGTGAAGCTAATCTATTTTCAAGAATCCCCCGCAAAGTCCCTCTGTTAAAAAAAAAGGCATGTGCAGAAGAGGTTACAATTTGCCAAAGAACACATCAACTGGCCTAAAGAGAAATGGAGGAACATTTTGTGGACTGATGAGAGTAAAATTGTTCTTTTTGGGTCCAAGGGCCACAGGCAGTTTGTGAGACGACCCCCAAACTCTGAATTCAAGCCACAGTACACAGTGAAGACAGTGAAGCATGGAGGTGCAAGCATCATGATATGGGCATGTTTCTCCTACTATGGTGTTGGGCCTATTTATCGCATACCAGGGATCATGGATCAGTTTGCATATGTTAAAATACTTGAAGAGGTCATGTTGCCCTATGCTGAAGAGGACATGCCCTTGAAATGGTTGTTTCAACAAGACAATGACCCAAAACACACTAGTAAACGGGCAAAGTCTTGGTTCCAAACCAACAAAATTAATGTTATGGAGTGGCCAGCCCAATCTCCAGACCTTAATCCAATTGAGAACTTGTGGGGTGATATCAAAAATGCTGTTTCTGAAGCAAAACCAAGAAATGTGAATGAATTGTGGAATGTTGTTGAAGAATCATGGAGTGGAATAACAGCTGAGAGGTGCCACAAGTTGGTTGACTCCATGCCACCCAGATGTCAAGCAGTTTTAAAAAACTGTGGTCATACAACTAAATATTAGTTTAGTGATTAACAGGATTGCTAAATCCCAGACAAAAAAAAATGTTTGTACAAAATAGTTTTGAGTTTGTACAGTCAAAGGTAGACACTGCTATTTTTTTGAACACACCCCTTTCAACTAATTGCCCAATTGCACAGCCTTAAGAGCATGCATATCATGAATGCTGGGTCTTGTTTGTTTTCTAACAATCTACTGAACCTACTGGTAACTTGTTTGCCACGTAGCAATAAAAAATATACTAAAAACCTTGATTATTCTGGTTAGTCACATTGTACTGCTATTATTTTGAACAATACTGTATATAGCTTTAGTAACACTTTACAATAAGATTCCATTTATAAACATTATGTTAACATGAACAATATTTATATAGCATTCATTCATGTCAGTTAATATTCCAAACTTAAACATTAAAACATTGTTTTATTGTGATTTTTTTCCAAGCACATTTTACCAATTCCAAACCATATCAATCTTAATAACTACCATTATTTTTTATTTAATAATTTATGAGTGCTATACAATAGTCCAGGAAAGCTGGAAGAGAAAAACTCCTTATATTCATATGTGCAGAATTATTAGGCATGTTTTCTTTTACAGATGAAATGCGCTAAAAAAGAGTTTTAACTCAAACTGTAAAGTCGAAAATTATGAAATACCCATGAGAAATATCAAACACAAATGCAATACAGAAATGGATAATTTAAGACTTGACCATTGTACAAAAAATGCTGACTGGGTCATGAGGTCAGAAAAGAAGAAGAAAAAAACAGGTCAAGAAGAACTGACAAAAAGAATTGCTAAATAATTAGGAATTAATGTGAAGATTAATTTTTAGTCAATTCTGCAAGACAGACTTTCAGGAAAGGAGGTGGAATAAAAATGAGCTCCTAAATCTTAATCCCAGATTCTGGAAGATATATTCCTCAAACCATCGAACAAGAGGAGGTGGTGCTGGTCCTTCACGAGTCACTCTAATCTGTTCATAAAGCCTATATATAAAGACTTAATATATAGCATTTCACAATACTTCATGGTATTCTAATTAAATACTTTTTTGGAATCTTAGATCTCTCAGAACCTGACACATTGTAATTCTGAGACTCCAGGAAAGTGGCAGTTCTGTAAAATGTTGGCGCTGGAGACTAAATGCACCCTGATAGTTTCACACCTAATTCACTTAACACACACACAAACACACACACACACACACACACACACACACACACACACACACACACACACACACACAGACACACTACCCACAGTGACAGAGGGACAGAGTGACATCAGATGTATGATAGTTTTTTAATTTTCTATCATCCATATAGTGTTGTATAGTCATGAAACTATGCATGTTTCCTCAGAATGACTTGTCTTCTATGTGTACATTTTTTTGACGTGTTTAGAAGCTGCACTTTAAAAAAAATATAAGACATTTACTGGTTACTTTTTTACTGTTATTTCAAAAAATCACCACAACAAAACCATTCAAGCTATACAAAAATTCATTCGCATCTGTTCTGTAAGATAAATTCTTTAAACAGTGGTAAAAGAGGATGTGGTGCTGATCCTTCAAGAGTCACTCAAAACGTATATGTCCATAAAGCCTATAAAGAATTATTCTTAATATACAGTTCACAATACTTCAGCTTGTTATTCTAATAAAGTCAGGGTCATTTTATCAGTAAAATACATAAAATTCATATTATTTTTCTTTGAAAGATTTCTATAAATGATTTAAATCATACTTGTTTCTACAATAATTATTTAAAAGTAATCCTATAGCTCCATCTGGTGGCCATTATTGGTACTAAGAATTGCAAGCTTCATTTATAAGTTATGATAGTTTTAATTTTATGCTGGCTCTTGAAAATGATAAAGCTATGAAACTTACTGTGCTTCCTTCAAATGATGACTTCTACGTATATAAAAAATTATGAAGAGTTTGGAATGAAAAAATTTAAAGATATAGTAAAATAACTATTGTATTTTTTTATGTTACTTTAATAAATCGCTATGGCCACACCATTTAAGGTATCCTAAACCCATTCGCAATTTAACATTTTCAGTATATTGGCTTCATGTTAAAAAAAAAGTTTGGTGTGAACTACTTGTGTCTTCTTGGAGGAGTATGAATTCATTTACAGGCTGATTTTATCATAAATCCACAATAAAATTTCTGAGTTCTGTATCAATCTGTGTTGTTGTTTGTTTATTTTTATCTTTTATTTTTCATAGGAAGATAACTGACCCTTTACTCTCCTTTTTAATAAATGTGCTTATAAACCAAAAACAAGCTATTTATAGCTGTATTTATAAACTGCTTACTACTGACTATTAATATTGGGACAAGGCTTTATAAAGCATGAACTGACTATTTACTTTTTGAGTTTGAAATTATTATTTGCAGCACAAATAAGGTTTTTTTAGGATTTTTAAAAATCCCTAAAACTGTCAGAAAAGGATAAGGCCTAAGATTTCTATGTGAGTGGCTAAGTTTATTAGTTTTTATAACTATAATGCATAAACTATGAAATTATACAAAATGTATAAAAAAGTACAACAGTTGTTGTTTTCCAATGTTTTTCATTTATTAATTTTTTTTTTTATATTTTAAAAAAAATAGCCTACTGCAATCATTCTAAACAGCTTGAATAAAACCTGTTAATATTTATTATAGACCACTGTAACTGTGTATAATCTAACAAACAAGTTTATTACGAAAATATAAGTGTGTACACCAGAAAAATTGGACGATAAAGAAATTGCTAACAATAGCATAATAGAGCATGTTTTATGTTTTTAGGCGTTTAGATGCAGAAATGGACAAATCAAATGTAAAATAAAATGTAATTGATTTAATTAAATATAGATTAATTCTTGTTAGAGCAAAATAATAAATAAATAAATAAATAAATACGTACACACATTAAAAAAGCAGCCAAGATGAATGAATTTCATTTTTTATATAGATTAAAATTGAAGACAGAAGCAGCTGGTATATGCGGTCACTTAATATTAAAATCCAGTAGATCCACTTCAGATATATTTCTCAACAGTTTATGTTCACGTGGCTGTTTTCGTTTATATTCGCCAAGCTATTATGTGTTTTGAAATAATCTTGTCCGTGATGTGTTCGTTCGTATGACGAAAGGCAGAATCCTGCAGCTCGAGAGATATGTTATTCTGCCAGTCGCGCTTTCAAATAGTCTTTCAAACTTAAACGGGTCACAAACACCTGCATTTATCTCTTGTAGTGTTACAATGGGTTTATTGTGTGCATTTGTGGTAATATTTTATTTAAACAAGAATACATTCGTTTGTTTTGAGCTCGACACTGTACGCGCTGATCGGAGCGGTGATTTCAGATAGGCAGCCACAAATATTTCATTTTCACACAAACAGTTCAAAAACATCTGAATTTAGCTCTTGGTGTGTTCTAATTGGTTGATTGTGTGATATCGCTGTAATAATTTATTTTTAAAAGCTTTAAAACAGGAATAAATTCGTTTTTTCTGAGCTCTTTACTCCAGACGCTCGTGATCACAGCGGTGATTCATCTCTCCTATTTCTCACGTATCTCTGGCCAGAAATTATTTATCCATGAGCCCTGAACCGGTAATAATCAGATATGTTGGTTTAGCTTGTCAGTGTGAATTAAATATAAGTATGTATTTGTATTTTTAACCGATTTAAAAGTGAAAGTAAAAGTCCGGTAATTGCACCTGTAGGGGCGCTATTTCTCTCAGACAATGGAAGTCTGAAGCACATATACTCAAACAGAGGGACAGAGTGAGATGAGATGTCTGACAGTTTTTTAATTTTCTGTTATCCATACAGTGATGTAAAGTCGTGAAACTATCCATATTTACTCAGAATGACTTTTTTTCTGTATGAAAAAAGGTTTTGAAGTGTTTGGACTTTAAAAATGCAGGACAATTAATAATTCCATTTTTATTGTCATTTAAAAAAATCACCACGAAAAAACCGTTCAAGCTATCCAAAATCCATTGGCAATTTAAGTTGTTTAAAATGTTTTGGCATCATGTAGACAAAGTTTGGTGTGTATAGTGTTACTATCCTCTGAGCAGTATGCATTAATTCACAGCTAAATGTAAAAAAAAATCCACATTCAAATCAAAATAGCTGACTTCCTGTTGATCGTAGCTGATGACTGTGAATTAGAAAGTTGTCCGTCTTGATAAGAACAATTTTTGTACCGAGTTTGGTGTCTGTAGCTAAAACTAACCCCCCCACTTTTGACAAAAGGTGGCGCTATAGAGTGCCTCTTCCACGCCCTTTTAAAAGCTTTTTCCATTGTCTAGCTATCAAGAATACTGATATGTGTTTTGAGTTTCATGTAAATCTGAGGTTGTTATCTGCCTCAAAATCACCATAACAGAATATTCAAGTTTGACACATTGCCATGGCAACAATATATAAGATATCAATATCCCCACAAAAGATTTACATCGGCCATGTTTTGTCATTATTCTGATGAAGTTTGAAGCAAATCGAGTAAAAATAAGATGCTGAATTCAAAGCATTTTGAAAATCACTCACTTCCTGCTGCCAGTTGGTGGCGCTATAACGTTGACTCTTAATAGTCACATATATACGATCGGTATCATACAACGAACAAACCGATGAAGTTTGATCAAACTCAGGCAATGTATGTGGATGTTATTAGGCATTTCCTGTTTCTCACTTTTTGCCCTAATTTCAACGCCTCGCCACGGGCAAACCGTTCGAGATATCAAAAATCCCCTCGCAATTTTTCATCCCCAATGTCTTGAGATCATGTTCACCGAGTTTCGTGGCGAACGGGTTGTAAACCTCAGAGGAGTATTTCAAATTCCAGAGCATGCTTTTTTTAAACAGCCCTGAATAGCTGACTTCCTGTTGGGCGGAGCCTATGACATAAAGTGAGAAAGTTGTTTGGCTCAATGAGATCTATAAGTGTACCGAGTTTCATATAAATATATGCAAGTGTGTGTGAGCTATGGTTCATGATTTCTGACAGTGTTCCAGGGGGCGCTGTAGAGCCCCTGTGCCACGCCCGGGTCCCAGCCTCTGCAGCGTCCTGATGGCCGCAGATTCCAATGTGTGTGCCAATTTTCATGAGTTTTTGAGCATGTTAAGGCCCCCAAAAACCCCCGGAAGGTTTAATAAAAAATAAAAAAAATAATAATAAGAAGAATAATCCTTAGAAGAACAATAGGGCTCTTCGCCCCTTCGGGCTTGAGCCCTAATAATAAGAAGAAGAATAATCCTTAGAAGAACAATAGGGCTCTTCGCCCCTTCGGGCTTGAGCCCTAAATATAGCTGCAAGCAGCGATGGCGGGCTCAAGCCACCAATGCCATCGCCACCCCGGTGGCATCAGGTAAACTGTGCCCAGCGGGCACATGCATTCACAATATCCCTCTGGCAGTGAGGTTTTAAATGATATGGCAGTTAAAGGGTTAATCCGAATCATCTAGACTTTAAAATCACATGCACAGAACATATATATATATAACTTTAGTAACACTTTACAATAAGATTTCATTTATAAACATTATGTTAACATGAACAATATTTATATAGCATTCATTCATGTCAGTTAATATTCCAAATTAAACATTAAAACATTGTTTTATTGTGATTTTTTTCCAAGCACATTTTACCAATTCCAAACCATATCAATCTTAATAACTACCATTATTTTTTATTTAATCATTTATGAGTGCTATACAATAGTCCAGGAAAGCTGGAAGAGAAAAACAGGTCAAGAAGAACTGACAAAAAGAATTGCAAAATAATTAGGAATTAAGGTGAAGATTAATTTTTAGTCAATTCTGCAAGACAGACTTTCAGGAAAGGAGGTGGAATAAAAATGAGCTCCTAAATCTTAATCCTGGATTCTGGAAGATATATTCCTCAAACCATCGGACAAGAGGAGGTGGTGCTGGTCCTTCACGAGTCACTCTAATCTGTTCATTAAGCCTATATATAAAGTCTTAATATATAGTATTTCACAATACTTCATAGTATTCTAATTAAATAATTTTTTGGAATCTTAGATCTCTCAGAACCTGGCACATTGTAATTCTGAGGCTCCAGGAAAGTGGCAGTTCTGTAAAATGTTGGCGCTGGAGACTAAATGCTCCCTGATAGTTTCACACCTAATTCACTTAACACACACACAAACACACACACACACACACACACACATTAACCACAGTGACAGAGGGACAGAGTGACATCAGATGTATGATAGTTTTTTAATTTTCTATCATCCATATAATGTTGTATAGTCATGAAACTATGCATATTTCCTCAGAATGACTTGTCTGCTATGTGTACATTTTTTTGAAGTGTTTAGAAGCTGCACTTTAAAAAAATAAAAGACATTTACTGGTTACTTTTTTACTGTTATTTCAAAAAATCACCACGCAAAATCATTCAAGCTATCCAAAATTCATTCACACCTGTTCTGTAAGATAAATTCTTTAAACAGTGGTAAAAGAGGATGTGGTGCTGAACCTTCAAGAGTCACTCAAAACGTATCTGTCCATAAAGCTTATAAAGAATTATTCTTAATATACAGTTCACAATACTTCAGCTTGTTATTCTAATTAAGTGAGGGTCATTTTATCAGTAAAATACATAAAATACATATTATTTTTCTTTGAAAGATTTCTATAAATGATTTAAATCATACTTGTTTTACAATAATTATTTAAAAGTAATCCTATAGCTCCATCTGGTGGTCATTATTGGAACTAAAAATTGCAAGCTTGATTTATAAGTTATGATAGTTTTAATTTTATGCTGGCTCTTGAAAATGATAAAGCTATGAAACTTACTGTGCTTCCTTCAAATGATGACTTCTACGTATATAAAAAATTATGAAGAGTTGGAATGAAAAATTTTAAAGATATAGTAAAATAACGATTGTATTTTTTTATGTTACTTTAATAAATCGCTATGGCCACACCATTTAAGCTATCCTAAACCCATTCGCAATTTAACATCTTCAGTATATTAGCTTCATGTTAAAAAAGTTTGCTGTGAACTTGTGTCTTCTTGGAGGAGTATGAATTCATTTACAGGCTGTTTTATCATAAATCCACAATAAAATTTCTGAGTTCTGTATCAATCTGTGTTGTTGTTTGTTTTTTTTTATTTTTTTATTTTTCATAGTAAGATAACTGACCCTTTACTCTCCTTTTTAATAAATGTGCTTATAAACCAAGAACAAGCTTTTTATAGCTGTATTTATAAACTGCTTACTACTGTCTATTAATATTGGGACAAGGCTTTATAAAGCATGAACTGAATATTTACTGTTTGAGTTTGAAATTATTATTTGCAGCACAAATAAGGTTTTTTAGGATTTTTAAAAATCCCTAAAACTGTCAGAAAAGGATAAGGCCTATAAGATTTTATGTGAGTGGCTAAATTTATTTGTTTTTATAACTATAATGCATAAACTATGAAATTATACAAAATGTATAAAAATGTACAACAGTTATTCTTTTCCAATGTTTTTTATTTATTTATTTATTTAATTTTTTTTATTTTATTTACATTTCAAAAAATTAGCCTACTGCAATCATTCTAAACAGCTTGAATAAAACCTGTCAATATTTATTATAGACCACTGTAACTGTGTATAATCTAACAAACAAGTTTATTATGAAAATAAAAGTGTACACCAGATAAATTGGACGATAAAGAAATTGCTAACAATAGTATAATAGAGCATGTTTTAGGTTTTTAGGCGTTTAGATGCAGAAATGGACAAATCAAATGTAAAATAAAATGTAATTGATTTAATTAAATATAGATTAATTCTTGTTAGAGCAAAATAATAAATAAATAAATAAATAAATAAATAAATAAATAAATAAATAAATAAATAAATAAATAAATACGTTAAAAAAAGCAGCCAAGATGAATGAGTTTCATTTTTATATAGATCAAAATTGAAGACAGAAGCAGCTGGTATATGCGGTCACTTAATATTAAAATCCAGTAGATCCATTTCAGATATATTTCTCAACAGTTAATGTTCACGTGGCTGTTGTCGTTTATGGTCGCCAACTTATTATGTATTTTGAAATAATCTTGTCCGTGATGTGTTCGTTCGTACGACGAAAGGCAGAATCCTGCAGCTCGAGAGATATATGTTATTCTGCCAGTCGCGCTTTCAAATAGTCTTGCACACTTAAACGGGTCACAAACACCTGCATTTAGCTCTTGTAGTGTTACAATGGGTTTATTGTGTGCATTTGTGGTAATATTTTATTTAAAAAGCTCTTAAACAAGAATACATTCGTGTGTTTTGAGCTCGACACTGTAAGCGCTGATCGGAGGCGGTGATTTCAGATAGGCAGCCACAAATAATTCATTTTCACACAAACAGTTCAAAAACATCTGAATTTAGCTCTTGGTGTGTTCTAATTGGTTGATTGTGTGATATCGCTGTAATAATTTATTTTTAAAAGCTTTAAAACAGGAATAAATTCGTTTTTTCTGAGCTCTTTACTCCAGACGCTCGTGATCACAGCGGTGATTCATCTCTCCTATTTCTCACGTATCTCTGGCCAGAAATAATTTATCCATGAGCCCTGAACGGTAATAATCAGATATGTTGGTTTAGCTTGTCAGTGTGAATTAAATCTAAGTATTTATTTGTATTTTTAACCGATTTAAAAGTGAAAGTAAAAGTCCGGGAATTGAACCTGTAGGGGCGCTATTTCTCTCAGACAATGGAAGTCTGAAGCACACATACTCAAACAGAGGGACAGAGTGAGATGAGATGTCTGACAGTTTTTTAATTTTCTGTTATCCATACAGTGTTGTAAAGTCGTGAAACTATCCATATTTACTCAGAATGACTTTTTTTCTGTACGAAAAAAGGTTTTGAAGTGTTTGGAATTTAAAAATGCAGGAAAATTAATAATTCCATTTTTACTGTCATTTAAAAAAATCACCACGACAAAACCGTTTAAGCTATCCAAAATCCATTGGCAATTTAAGTTGTTTAAAAATGGTTTTGGCATCATGTAGACAAAGTTTGGTGTGTATAGTGTTACTCTCCTCTGAGCAGTATGCATTAATTCACAGCTAAATGTAAAAAAAAATCCACATTCAAATCAAAATAGCTGACTTCCTGTTGATCGTAGCTGATGACTGTGAATTAGAAAGTTGTCCGTCTTGATAAGAAAATTTTTGTACCGAGTTTGGTGTCTGTAGCTAAAACTAACCCCGCCACTTTTGACAAAGGTGGCGCTATAGAGTGCCTCTTCCACGCCTCTTATGAACTTTGCCAGTGTCTAGTTATCATAAATACTGATATGTGTTCTGAGTTTGATGAAATTCTAAGCATGTTATATGCCTCAAAATCACCTGAGAAATATTCCAGTTTAACATGTTGCCACGGCAACAATATTTTTAGATATCAATATCCCCCCAGCAGATTTATATCGGCTGTGTTTTAACATTATTCTGATGAAGTTTGAAGCAAATCGAGTAAAAATAAGATGCTGAATTCAAATCATTTTGAAAATGACACACTTCCTGCTGCCAGTTGGTGGCGCTATAACTTTGACTCCTAATAGTCACATATATGCGATCGACATCATACAACAAATAATCTGAATGCAGTTTTATTAAAATCAGGAAATGTATGTGGATGGTATTAGACACTTCCTGTTTCTCATTTCTCGCCATAATTTCAACACCTCGCCACGAGCAAACCGTTCGAGATATCAAAAATCCCCTGGCAATTTTCATCCCCAATGTCTTGAGATCATGTTGACCGAATTTGGTGGCAATCGGCAAAAAAAACCTATGACAAGTATTTCAAATTCCAGAGCATGCGCTTTTTACATAACTCTAAATAGCTGACTTCCTGTTGGGGCGGAGCCGAATGACATGCAGTACGAAAGTTGTTCAGCACGATGAGATCTATATGTGTACTGAGTTTCATATTAATACGAGCAAGTATGTGTGAGCTATACATCAACATTTATGACTGTTTTCCAGGGGGCGCCATAGAGCCCTGTGCCACGCCGGGTCCCAGCCTCTGCAGGCTCCTAAAGGCCACAGATTCCAAAGTGTGCGCAAATTTTCAAGAGTTTTTGAGTATGTTAAGGACCCCAAAAGCCCCCACAACTTTGACGAAAAATATGAATACTAAACCCTAAATATCCAACTTCCTGTTGGGCGGAGCCTATGACATGCAGTACAAAAGTTGTTTGGTTTGATGAGATCTACATGTGTACCGAGTTTCGTGTGTCTACGTGCAAGTATGTAT
This sequence comes from Carassius auratus, assembly GCF_003368295.1. Lineage (NCBI taxonomy): Eukaryota > Metazoa > Chordata > Actinopteri > Cypriniformes > Cyprinidae > Carassius > Carassius auratus. The sequence continues at coordinate 403 of NW_020523678.1, read as the reverse complement.
GATATATGGCCCTCAGTATTCCAGGGGGCGCTGTAGAGCCCCTGTGCCACGCCCGTGTATCAGTCTCTGCCCGGCCCTAATGGCCGCAGGTTCCAATGTGTGTGCCAATTTTCAGACTTTTTAAGCATGTTAAGGGCCCCAAAAGCCCCCGAAACCTTGAAGAAAAATAATAATAATAACAAATAATCCTAAGGAAAACAATAGGGCTCTCGCCCTCCAGGCTTGAGCCCTAATAATCCTTAGAAGAACAATAGGGCTCTTCGCCCCTTCGGCTTGAGCCCTAATAAAATAACAGAAGAGTTTCAAAGTGGCTTATTGGTTAGTGTGCAAACCTCTTTCCTACCACATGACTCACATGGTAGTCAGCCATTAAAAGGTATAATTGCTGCTTTTGCAGTGCAAA
>NW_020523677.1:0-71374 GCF_003368295.1 Carassius auratus | reverse complement strand
AAAGTGTTTGGTCACATTTTCACAGGTCAGGCCAACACTAAGTAAGTGGTTCTTGCCCAGAATAAGCATTCTGAACCAGAACTTTGGGGTGGGGGGACTCAAAAAAACAGTAGAGAAGGAGAGAGTAGTTGAGAGAAAGAGATGAAATGGAAACAGACGGAAATCCTATACTGCTGCAGAGGAAAGATAGCGCTGAGCTGTCTTTCTCTAATTGCCTTTCTTGTCTGGCGTTCTCAGCACAGGTTTGGCATGAAGAAGCTCTCATTATACACCTGCACCTTTGGCAGCCTCATTACACATCCTTCGCCAGCCGTCTGTTCTGCCCGGCGTGATCACGGTATGATCCGGCTATAAAATCACCTCCCTTTCACCCCCCACCATGTCCAGCATGCAGGTGACAGATATAGCAGCAGTTTGACCATGTTTTTATTCCCAGCTGAGGATGATTAATTGGTACATTCCATGAATACTGTACACTTTGGTATCCCTTATATATATATACTGAATATTTATATATATATAGCCTCCAGCCCAACCTTCAACATTAGAAATGGTGCAAACACATGTATTTTGATTTAATTTGGGGAAATTCTTGTTTTTTGTATTTTTTTACTACAAACATTTGGTCAAATTTGCAAACCTGTTATGCATTCTGTACTTTTTTTAATTTAATTTTTAATTTTGATGTTTATTGCTAGAAAACCTCAAAAACCACAAAAATTTACAAAAAGCAAATTGAAACCTTTAAACTGTGAATTTAAAAACAAATAAAACAGCTCATATTTAGTATTTAATATAAGTTTAACCCCTTCAAGTAAACAAACCACACTTTTTACGATTTTTGTTTAAGCATGCCTAAACTGTGTAAAAAAAACAAATCAGGCCAATTGTGTACCCTATTCTTGAAAAGAGACTCAAAAAGGTGGGAAACTGTGTGCGTTAACTAAGAACTTGGATTTCTGCCTTCCCGAGCTACACAAACAGAATTAATAGGATTTTGGTAATGAATGTCAGAGAGAAAACAAAGAACATCTAGTAAGAATGTCAAGGTACAGGTACAATACGACAGTGTCAACAAACAAACAAGCCTCAAAGAAAACACAAATTCATGAGGAACCAGTGACAGATGGGAAACAGCCCCTGACATCAATGTTGTCAGATTTTCTGTCATCCACTTCAAATTTTTCACAAAAGTTTACAAAGCATGTTCCATCTGAATGGTTTATTTGTGAGCCCAGATGAAAAATAAATATATAAATAAATAAAATATTTTTTTTTATGATCTCTTAAACTATGCTGAAGTATTGCACATTATATAGAGCTGAAGTGATCAGACCCAACCGCTATCTCTGTGATGATGTGACAGTTCTGAAACTCTGGGATGGACTGCAGTAATCATGACAATCATTTGAAGTGCTCAAGACAGACATCAGGCCACCCTAAAGTCTCTACCAAAATTGCCTATTAGATGTAACTGTATGGCCGCCTTTGACTGGAGAATGATTCCCTTCTCCTCAACCTTTTGTGGAATTCAAGCGGAATCGATGAAATTGCAATGCAGTGCTAAAGGACATAAAGCACTTGCCTATTGATTGGAAAGAGTCTGCGTCTGCAATCAATCGTACTGGATGTAAGTTGAACCACATCAACAAAGGCTGACACACATTTGGAGTCTGCTATGCCATTAACAGAGAGGTTGTAGGTTCTGTAAAGGACAAAAGCATAACGAGGTAGCAAAAAAAAAAAAAAAAAAACACAATTATAGTTGCCTCTGTTAACCACCCTAAATACAATTTAGCTCAAGCAGAACTACTAAATGAATAGTGTCTGAAAGTTGAATGTTAAGTGAGTTAAACAGATAGATCTTCTCTCACAGTTTAGTCCAAAAAAAGTTCTCCAATTACAACAAAAGCAGTTTGCTACTTAATAAATCACAAAGCTCTAGGCATATTTTAAATAACATGTCTTGCCATGTCAAAAGTTGAGACACATCAAGCTTAATCTGGCCAATATGGACCCTTATAATAAAAAATGTCTTTCTTAGTGTTATACCCTGAGGCTATGCCATTAAAACTAGCGACTTTATAATGAGCTCTCAAATGACCCAAAGTATCAGAACACAGCTCCCTGCTCAGAGCAACACTTAGTCAATAAGGTCATTCAACAAAATTTATCGTAATTAGCCATTGGCTGAAGGGCCTCAAGTGATGCTCGTCTCCATGGGGAACAATGAGAGAAGCTCGGCACGGCAACATGAGCACACTACTTTTCGCCTCAAGCCTTTTGCATGTACGGTATTATAGATCTAGCAAAGGCTTTTACCCACATCTGGCATTAACACTTTAAGCTCAACATGCAATATGCTTTGAAAGACTATGAATCAAAATGAACTGAAAGTTTTATGTTGGTTTACTGTAAGAGCAGTATGTCAGCTTTTACTGTAAAGAACTGCCAGGATTTCAATATTTATTTTTAATTCATTTTCTGCCATTTGGTTAAAGATTACAGAAGACAATTGATTGTAATGTATTATGTGAGGGAGATAAGCTAAGCATTTGACTTACTGTTACACCTAATCATATTGTTGCTGCACTTTAGAAATCAATACTGCACTTCAAAGTACAGAAATACACTAGCATTTTTACAAACAATTAAGGGGGTGGGGTGTTTGTGATACCATTGTGGTGAGATGAATGGTTGTTATCTCTATAGCGAACTTTAATTATGAGATGACAACCAGACAAGCACAGATATCAACACTCAGCATACAAAATTCAACAATGGTGGCAATCATAAGATAATTAGATTAGACATTTTTAGATTAAAAACCCCTAGCATTTCAAGCAACTGAAAATGCCCCCCCCCCCCCAAAAAAATAAATAAAATAAAATAAAAGTAAAATAAAATAAACCCCTGCAAAGTAAACAGTTTAATATATAATTATTCCAGCTGCAGTGCAAGCTTTTAACATAAACGCAAGCCGTAATTCATGTAAGAACTATAAACACTTCCTCCAGTAACCCCATCAAAGGTAAAGTCTTTAAGGCACATGAAATATATATTGTTTCTCAAGTAGGGCAGCAATATCACATAAGCTAGAGTGCCGTTGATTAATACAACAGATTAACTAAGGAAAATCAAGTGCCCTGACACATTTACAGTAAGTGATGAAATACTGTCTTACACCATGCACAAATTTAAGATCTGTAAATTTTAAGATCTTAAGGTAGTTCAAGATTCCTGTAATTAAAAAACGTCTAGCTCAAACAAGAAGCAATAACGGTTTGGTTATGCAGCAAGGAGAAACTAAGTGTGATTGTGGGATATTTCTTTTATACAACAGTTCAATAACCAATAAATTAAATAACTTACAGTTTAGAAGCAGTATTACCAGTTGAAAACAGATCAAAATAAAGCCTCAGTGTGGTGTTTAGTTTCTGAATGATTTGGAACAGTTTGAACGATCAGTTGAATAAATGATTAAATGACCCATTCATCATGCAGCAGTTTGTTTCATTCCCTAAAATAATCTTCTTTTTTTTATGGATCGGTTGAGTAAATGATTCGGTGACTCATTCATCAAGACAGCAATTTGTTTCATTACCTAAAACATATCAGTGTTTTGAACGAATCGGTTGAGTAAATGATTCAATGACTTATTCATAAAAACAGCCACTTAATGCCACCTACTGGCATATACTGGCAAATAATCATGAGTATATAAATAGTTCTCTAGACACTCTTGTCAAATTCAATAAACTTTCCAGCTTCAATTTTATTCATTTTATTCATTCTTGAGAACTCATACTTTTGAAGGTGATTTTGGCTTTGCAACAGAGGGCTGTGCATGTGAAACAGACAGTGTTCCACTGGTCATGCAGAATCAGAAAAGAGCATTTATTAAGCTTCTTTTATGATAGGGGAAAAAACAGTTTCCCTCCCCAAAATTTATGGTTCCATGAGATGATCAGATAACACTATGAACACCTACACCATCAGATATTACTAAAACTTACAGTTGAATAAAAAGTTTTTCCCTTGAGATGCAAGGATGCTAGAGGCGACAGTTTGGTGTCTGGTAAGACATTTATTATCAAATCAGAGTCTATGTTTACTGTCATGCACAACAACAACAACAACAAAAAATGTTTTGAATACTGTAACAGTCTGCTTATGTAAACAGCAGCTTGCACTTAAAATATTTGGAATATGTTTATTCTAAACAGTAGATTTCACTTACAGTAGTCTACAGTATGTGGGCATATAAATGTCCTGATATGTCTACCAGAGACCATCTGTACTTGCAAGTTTAAATAAAGTGTGTGGGCATCGAGAGCATTTTAAATAATCCCTTCACTGACATGATGCCATGTACGTGCTTCATGCTCAGACACTCACAGGAGCATTCATAAAAGTGTCATGTTAATATGATTAGCACATCTCATGATGCCTAGCCATATTTACTGTACACACATGCTTCACACAACAACGTTATCAGGAACTCAGTGTTCTTATTCATATGCACTTATACACCCACGTCAGTCAAGCTAGTATAATTTTGCTGTGTCCTTCAAGAGCCATAATTTATTCCAGTTGCCTCTTTCTGTAGAGCCATTTAATATATTCCACCTACAGTAATTCCTGTGTATTCAAACGCAATGCGTCTCACTTTTTGCCTATGCATCAAACCCATTTTAAACTATTCTTCCTATCTTAAGTTAGCATGAAATGTATGCCAGGACTGCTTTGTATCATACTCTTGTAAACAAATGGCGAATGATTTGTTTCCAGACTCATCTGTCTGTGTAAATGGCTCTATCTGAAAACGCAGATCCATTTCGCTGTGCGGCCCTGGCAGCTGATGTTATTTATGTTACCACGGCGGTATTCAGGCAGTGGCAGCATTATGCTTTTGTCACTGTTAATCTCTGCAGTGGGTTAAACAGCTTTTGTTACAAATGACCCGACGATGGCGCACTTTGGGTAAGAGAGCATCTGGACCAGACTGTAGAGGAAGCACTCTCATATTATGAATGCCAAGTGACTCATTCAGTAAAGCTTAATGAGTAAATTTAAACTCACTTTTTGCATTAATCCTTCTCTTAAAGTTTAAGACTAAATCCACTGGAAGGAGAGCCCTCGTTCAAATTAATGTTAGATTTATACTCACATTTAGAAGTACAGTGTGCCCACACATAACGAGCGCTCGATTAATGAGAGCTTGCACACATAATGTGTAACCTTTACAGTATGTAGCAATCTGTCAAAACTCTGTTTTATGGATGGGAAAGGCCATAGAAACCAAGGAAGGTTTTCTCATTTAAGTTTTCAAAATAAAATAAGTACTCTAGTGAAATCGCCTTGCATGCAAAACAAAATCTGCAAGTCTAACTTGCTTTGTATTCTCACATTCACTTATTAACAAGAGCTCACATCTGTTTTGAATTCATTATTATTATTATTGTTGTTATAATAATAATAATAATAATAATAACAATATTATTATTATTATTATTATTATTAATAATAATAATAATAATAATAATAATAACAACAACAATAGTATTATTATTATTATTGTTATATTTGCATAGTTTTGGAGTAAAATACCTAGCATGCAAGCAAAAAATCCCAGCTAAGCAAAATATTTTCAAAGCCCATTTAACTTTAATTGAATGTTGTAATAATTTTTCTTAAAAAATGTTTGTACATAACTTTGAGAGAACCTGAAAATGTTCCCTGTTAGCAAGGCAGAAAATATTATTGCAATTAAATGGATATCCCTTTAGGGTTCTTTTTAACAGGACAGGTGAAGTGATTTTTGCTTATTGTAAGCCAAAGTTCACCAAATGTTGTTAGATTTATGCTCCAAGCAAGAAAAAGTTGTCAGTGACAATGAAAAATGAATAACTGCATCAATTTGCATTTAAATCCATCGCAACTAAAGACTCGATATAACAAAATTGACTAAGGGAGCATATTTCCAGGAGCAGATTCTCATAAAATGGAGTCTGACCACCAATAAGTCCATTGTAAACAAACACCACTCAACAATAATAACACCACTACTTTATGCTTGTTAAGTGCCACCTATATGTGTGTTCTCAGATATGAGTCTGACTCTAGGGTTCCTGTCCACCGATAGAGCAAGAACAGATTACACCTTTAACATCACGGCCAACTTCTGTGCCCAAATCTTAATCACTATTATAAGTGAGGTTGTATTTTCGCCCACAGAGCTGTAAAATTCTGCTGTATGCGAGGTTTTCTCTCTCTTTGACATCAACCAAGCAGAAGATTCAAATTCCCCTGTGGTTAATTTACCTACTAAACACTAAAGGCAATTTGTCAGTTTAATGATGGTGAAAGGTTGTGTTTGAGCACTGTGAAGAGAGAGAGAGCAGTAATGATGAATGTTTGGAGTTTCACATCAGCGTTTGAATTGATTTATACTGTTTGTGCCAGTGTAATCAGAATGAAATAGTGGCATTTTTTTTTTTTTTTTTGTAAAACGTCATGATGATGCAGCAGTTATGCACAATTAAAGGAAAGACTCCTTATTAAGACACATTGAGAGATCAGAGCATCTTATTTTGTTTAACATTAAAATCAAATACTTAGAGTATTGGATGTCCTTCTCTAATTGTGAGCATCAGGGGGTGTGGAACAATCTGCTTGTGTGGCGTATAGTTCAAGGAGCGAGATCTAGTGTGTCATGACATCTCAATACAATGTAAAAACAGCATGAAAGAAATACTCTGGCTTGCTTTGCACAAGAGAGTGCTGGGAGAGTGGCACAGGGCAAACAGGAGCACTTCTCTTTGACACACACCCACCCTCCTCACAGGGGTGTCATAGACCTAATTTTTTGAGGGGTCACCAGTGGTTGTTCTGCCTCACTTGATGCCTAAGGCGAGATGCAACATGACCAGGCCCAAACAAAATCACTGCCTGCGAAGACATCCACAGCAGAAAGACCCATTTTCACCAAGTTCTCATCCACCACTTACAAGTGCAGTTATTACATATTAAACTAATAAATACATCTGTCCAACAAAATTCTGAAGATGTGAGCCTAAAACATGCATAAAAATAAAATGCAAATGACCAAAGACCAAAGACAACAACAAATTACTTAATAATAAGCTAAAGTTGTCCATACAGTATATGTACTGTAGGAAATAGTCAGTCAGTCAGTCTGTCTGTCTGTCTGTCTGTCTGTCAAAGCCATGTTTTTTTCCCGTTCACAGACCATTCAGTTTGGTTTGGCTAATGTTGTCCATGGCCTTGTCATGTTAGGGTGCTTTTTTATGAAATTACACAGGTAAGAATGAGAACTACCGTTTTTATGCTACATGATGCAGAAAATGAAATACATTTGTTCAAATTAGGCTAATTAGGGTCAAGTGGAAGACAGCTAGAAACAAGAAAAATTAGTTACTTTGTAGGCCGACTCATTAGGAAACTGTTTTTCTGCAATCTGCTTTATCTCCCTGTTAAACACACAATCCATGTAACTGTTGTAACATAATAATGGCAATATTTTATGCTGACAAGTGACAGTTAAAAATTCCCACGGTTCTGACGGCGGTTCACAATGATGTGGTGCGGTACTTAAAAATTGAGCAGCTCACTCAGTTCGTCAGTGTAAATGGGTTTGAGACTGAGAATAGAGCTCTTTCATCTTGGCTGATAAGAATGTCCTGATTACATCTAAATGTAGAGCAACATTTCCAGCATTATCAATCAACGCCACGTTCTCAGACTTCCACAAAAATTAGCTCCAAAATGGTCTCCGCCCATTTTAATTTTCCATGACAGAGCACATTAGTCTTCCACCTTCCTCAATCATACTATGCCAAATGATTACAGTTTACATATTTCTAGAGCATCAAAAGAGAGATGATGTTGTGGGACGCACTTTCCCTTTTGCATCAACGGTTGCCGAAGCCCACAATTCTCCTCTCTTCTTCTCATGCTAGGGAGTCTCATTCATTTCAGCCCAGGCCTTCTGCTGCAGGTCTCCAGAGGCATTGTCCTGCTGAAAAGCTGTGAACCTTCCCTCAAACGCTTATCTCTTTTCTTTCTCTCTCTCTATCCCTACCCACTCTCCCTTGTTCAACACTAACTGGGGCAGCCAAGCTGAAAACAAATTATGTGTTGAAGTTTCCATAGACAAAAGGATGATGGCTGATGTAGTCGTGAATTTGTTTGCTCTCGTGTACCTCTCCTCCATCTTTCCTCTGTGAGAAGATGGATTTGCTCTCAGCTGAGAGTGACGGTGATGATCTGTGATATAAATCACATCACTGTTGCTTGACTTAATTGATGATGAATTTGTTGGTGGAGTCCCATAGGGTGTGGTAATTATGACATGCAGCTGTTAAGCACTGAAACTCTGGACCAATCATATCGCTTCACTCTGTTAACTAAGCAACACAACAGTGAATCTCATTTGCTGGGATTTCTTGCAATTAATCATACGTTTGATACTGTAAAACTGTAGTAAGTTTCCAGATTTTCTGACTATGATGTATTTTTCACAAGTCACCTCTGGCCATCTTTCTTGAAGCATATCCTTAGGGATGGTATGGTATGGTGTGTATATATATATATTTTTTTTTTTAAATCTAGTGGCTCAACACACCTTTATAAATTTATATATTGACTGACAGAACAAGACCAATTAGAACACAGTTTGTAGGTAATCACTAGTATTTTTCATTTAGATTTAATAAATTGTTTTCGTATTTTGTGTTGCATGCAAAGTCATGTCCACTTTGCCAAGGGCATTTCCATACTTTAAAGACAGTGCACCACATTTAGTCAGTAAATCAAACACCTTTCAATCACTCTTCAATCCAAAGTAAGAGGCTTCTGAGATGCACCAATGAGTCTCACTTGTTCACAAGAGATGAAATTTACTAGGCTACCAAGTATAAACAAGCCTAAGGAGTCAAAAGAAGCAAAAAGCAGTAAGTGTTAGAGCCGTGAGGAAAAACAGACAAACAGAGGCAGTGTCATAATCTCAATAATCAATGGAAAAAGACCAACATCATAATGTCTCATTTCTCAGCTTACAGTATAACTGCCCTTCTTTCCAATTACCATGGCCGGCTTTTCCCAGGTGGCTGAACGCTGTGGACATATTTACCTCAAAATAATCAACTTTTTATTTCTCTAGCCAGAACCATGGGATACACAGATCAGATATAGACCTGGATTTTCCCTTTTCATCGCCAGAAGAGTTAGCTAAATGGATGCTAGGTGCTGATTGAGCTGATGGGAGTGATTAAAGTGTGAATCTGTGCAGTGTCAGCAGCAACACACGATTGCTCTTCCATGCTGATGAGGAATGCAGTGGTGTCTATGCGTGTAACATGCTGACCATCACTAATGCTCTTCAACAAAGCTGAAATTCTCATCAGATTAATTCAAAAACAAAAACTATGCCCAGCTATCAACCTTTAGAATATGCCTTATTATTCTAAGCTTGTCCAAACTCTTGCCAATAGACTCTTTTAATGGCAGTTTTGAACTGTGACCAGTCCGGTCTTGATTTCACAGATCTGTCAACCTGCATTACTGCATTTCTAATAATTCTCTTGCTTGGCTGGACTGAGACGACAGCTCGCCACAGCCAGCATCAATTACTGTGAGAAAGAAGGACCTGGAGTCGAGCCAGACCAGATCAGACCCTTGCACCCCTCAAATACACACATGGAGAAACACACCTGGCCAGCAATGCTCAATTCCACATGCAGACGAAGCTATAGCCACAGCACCGTAAAATAATCTTATTAGACGAGTTTACTCACGCGGTTTAAAGGAAATGATTGCTTTGACTCGTGTGGGCCTTCCTAATTGATTTATTTGTGCATCTTTGCCAAGCATGAGATACACAGTGAAAGCTTAGGACATTTCTGAATGGAATCCAAGATGTGGACACATCTTCATTTGATAAACATATTCAGGGCTCTAGAGGTGCTTCGATCTTTGATTAAAAAAAGGCCAGTACTGTCATGCACATTTACATAATCCATTGAGAATCCAAAAGTATGTCAGTCTCTCTAATTTATTAATATCTGTTCAAGAATGTCTCCTAGCACATTCGATTCTGTTTGTTTACTGCTATGTGTTGCATTTGTGCAGGATGGATTTACCGCAAGTTACTTTGTGTTTGACTGTGTCTTTTTCTGTTGTGTCAAGGCGGCTGCATTTCCCGGGTCTAACACTCGTTCATCAATGTGTCAGCCACATGCCGCATGTCAATTTCTTTAGTAGCATGCTTATAATGATCTAAAGGGTGGCCCACCCCAGGGCGACAGGCGATCAGTCCATCCACATGGTCCTGTAGATTTGCTGTGAGGCGATAATGTTCCATTGATCATATTTCCATATATGTTAAAGTACCAAGGTTGTGGCTTCAGCTACAGTTCCAAGTGAAGACGAGAGGTTAAGAAATTAGATTGGAGAGGGCAACCAAACAGCTGACTAAATCTGTTCCTTCCTCTACAACTGAATATATCTCTATATATACAACTATATATATTTCTCTATTTTTTTCTGTGCTCCATTTGTGAGTTACATTATTACAGTGCCAAAAAAATAGTGATTCATTTAGGAACGAAACAAGTGACTATTTATGAACGAGTCACTGAATCTTCTACTCAACCAGTTCACTCATTCAGAAACTAAACAATTGATTTTCTTTAGGGTGACAATTTTGTTTAATTTTTAGTTTTTAGTCTAAGTTAGTGTGTGTTGCTGGGAAACAAAGAACTGTTATTCTACTGTGGCTTAATTTCGAACTATTTTTGTTCTTAGAGCAAAAAAATAGACTGCCATGCCATTATGTCATTAATTGTTTCTATGTAAACGCATCTTTTGCAGCATCTCATTTTGCAACATATTCAGACTTATGGACTTAAATATGCGATATGGACTTATATTGCTTCAAAAAGATGATGTTATAAGACCTTGGATTCTAGTGCAATATAGTATAGCATATATTAGGCAGCTGTGGCCTAATGGTTAGAGACTTGGACTTGTTACGCAAAAGTCGCCAGTTTGAGTCTCGGTGCTGGCAGGAGTTGTAGGTGGGGGGGGGAGTGAATGAACAGTGCTCTCTTCCACCCTCAATACCCATGGCTGAAGTGCCCTTGAGCAAGGCACTGAACCCCCATTTGCTCCTTGGGTGCTGGATCTATAGTTGCCCACTGCTCTGGGGGTGTGTGTTCACTTCTCACTGCTGTGTGTGTGCACTTGGATGCAGTGCAGAGCACCAAATCCGAGTATGGGTTACATTCACTTTTTTTCATAAAGTATAGATATAAAAATTGATTTATTGTATATTGTATATTGCAATTTCTGCTAGGTAAAATTTCTGTTAGGTAAATTGCCTGTGCCTGCAGTGTGCAAAAGGATCACACGTCAGTTTCTATACATTGCTTATCCATGCGAATTAACCATAAAACAGACATTTGCAGTAGCAATTAATTTACCTGTTTGTTGTTGACGGCTGAACTGCGTTTGAGCTCCGTCACTATATTCTTTTCATTGACTATTTTTAACTTAAAAATCTATTTTATACACCATCGTTTCCGTTTATATAACGCGTGAATATATCCTCTATTGTATTCTACAACAAAAACAATTAGAGCGACTCGCTATCACTAGATTTATTTTGATCTCCCGGGTCCGCTATTAGCTTTTAGCCAGTTAGCATCAGCAAGCGTGGTTGCTGCTAACTGAGCTTATATTGCTAATACTCTATTCACACAAATTACCACTGCTGTACTCACTGTTACTTGCTTTAATGGCGGATGAATGTCTCCACTCTGTGCAGCTCGAGCTCGAGGCCGTGGGGAAGCAGATTCGCGACCTGGAACGGAGGCAGGCCGAGCTGAGAGAGCGGAGAGCCGCGCTGGAATCATCCCGGGCTGACGCTCACAAGTCCGGGGTAAGTATACAGCGTGCTGTTAACAGTCCCACCACGTCTACTCCGTGTGTTTCTCTGCGCAGGCCCGGTGCACCCAGGACGCGATCTTCCCAGATGTCCTTCACTGCGACGCCGGGACACCACGGACCCTGGGTGCATCCACAGCGGAGGATGCGAGCCGGGTCCCGGGCGACGACATCTCCCCCTCCTGCCTTCGAGATCTCCATCCAGAACCGCTTCGCTCCCCTCCGCGAGACAGGACGCGACGCTGTGATCATCGGAGACTCCATCGTCCGACACGTAAGTGCTACGTTAGCCGAAGGTAAAGTGCACACTCATTGTTTGCCTGGTGCTCGTGTTCTCGATGTTTCTGCGCAGATACCCGCGATCCTGAAGGACGACGAGAGCCCGAGAGCGGTCGTGCTTCACGCCGGGGTTAACGACACCACGCTGCGGCAGACGGAGACGCTGAAGAGGGACTTCAGGAGCCTGATCGAGACGGTTCGCAGCACGACGCCCGCGGCGACGATCGTCGTGTCAGGACCACTGCCCACGTATCGACGAGGACACGAAAGGTTCAGTAGACTTTTTGCTTTAAATGAATGGTTGTTGTCATGGTGTAAAGAACAGAAACTGCTATTTGTTAATAACTGGAATCTTTTCTGGGAGCGTCCTAGACTGTTTCGCGCTGATGGATTACACCCCAGTCGAGTCGGAGCGGAGCTTCTCTCTGACAACATCTCCAGGACACTTCGCTCCATGTGACTAGTAAGTCAATTCTCAAATAACCATTATGATGAGTTTTGTTCCACCCGCTTAAATGATAAAAGTACTTGTGCTGTAAAACCTATTAAGACTGTGTCTGTTCCCAGAATAGTGAGGTCAAAATATAAATATAAATATAATGTAGGATCTAGAAAAAATCTTATCGTAATTAAACCAGAAAAATGTAAAGTAAATGAACAAAAACAATTTTTAAAGTTTGGGCTCATAAATATTAGATCACTCACACCAAAAGCAGTTATTGTAAATGAAATGATCACAGATAATAGTTTTGATTTACTCTGCTTGACTGAAACCTGGCTAAAACCAAATGATTATTTTGGTCTAAATGAGTCTACTCCACCAAACTACTGTTATAAGCATGAGCCCCGTCAGACTGGTCGTGGCGGGGGTGTTGCAACAATATATAGTGATATTCTCAATGTTACCCAGAAAACAGGATACAGGTTTAACTCTTTTGAAATACTAATGCTAAATGTTACTCTGTCAGACATGCAAAAGAAATCTAATGTATCTCTTGCTCTGGCTACTGTGTATAGACCACCAGGGCCGTATACAGAATTCCTAAAAGAATTTGCAGATTTCCTCTCAGACCTTCTAGTTACAGTTGATAAGGCGCTAATCATGGGAGATTTTAATATTCACGTTGATAATACAAATGATACATTAGGACTTGCGTTTACTGACCTAATAAACTCCTTTGGAGTCAAGCAAAATGTCACCGGGCCCACTCATCGTTTTAATCATACACTAGATTTAATTATATCGCATGGCATCGATCTTACTGCTATAGATATTGTACCTCAAAGTGATGATATTACAGACCATTTCCTCGTATCGTGCATGCTGCGTATAACTGATATTAACTATATGTCGCAGCGATACCGTCTGGGCAGAACTATTGTTCCAGCCACCAAAGACAGATTCGCAAATAACCTGCCTGATCTATCTCAACTGCTATTTGTACCCAAAAATACACATGAATTAGACAAAATTACTGACAACATGGGCACTATTTTCTCTAATACATTAGAAGCTGTTGCCCCAATCAAATTGAAAAAAGTTAGAGAAAAACGTATTGTACCATGGTATAACAGTAATACTCACTCTCTCAAGAAAGTAACTCGTAGTCTTGAACGCAAATGGAGAAAAACTAACTTAGAAGTTTTTAGAATTGCATGGAAAAACAGTATGTCCAGCTATAGACAGGCTCTAAAAACTGCTAGGGCAGAGCATATACACAAACTCATTGAAAATAACCAAAACAATCCAAGGTTTTTATTTAACACAGTGGCTAAGTTAACAAATTACCAGATGCCACCTGATTCAAATATTCCACCAACGTTAAATAGTAATGACTTTATGAATTTCTTCACTGATAAAATAGATAACATTAGAAATACAATAGCGAATGTAGATTCTACAGCATCTAACACTTCAGTTTCATCCATCGCACCCAAACATAAACTGCAGTGCTTTACAACCATAGGACAGGAGGAGCTAAATAAACTTATCACTGTATCTAAACCAACAACATGTTTATTAGATCCTGTACCCACTAAATTACTGAAAGAGCTGTTACCTGTAGCCGAAGAACCGCTTCTCAATGTGGGGATCTACATAGGCAGGCACACAACCTAGTTGCATCACGTTCACACCCAGGATCACATGATGTTTTGAAAAGTCACATGACCAATTAGGAAGTGATAAGTGTCTGCTGGTTGCAAGGCAGATTCTCTTTGTGTTGGTGCTGGACACTGTTGTGCGTGTTGGGCTTCCTTTTCAGTGTAGGTACTGTTGGTCATGGTAGAGCATGATTAATCACTGCCATTTGAATTTTAATATTTATTTTGTTTTATCAGGGTAATTTCTAGAAGTGTGTGTCTACTCTTCATGGAGGACACAGGCTTCTGCATGGAGTTTTAAAATGTGTTGTGATCACCTCATTGTGACCTGAGCTGCTGGGCTGCATCGGTAAATGCCTTAATATGCCATTGAGTGTTTTATATCTGCATTGGAACATGTTTTAAAATACTTTTTCTGTCTGTAGCAAAGTAATGTTCACCTTTGTCTTCATAAGTCAATGAGCTGTGGGACAGTTGAGCATACTGAAAAGTAGGCCTATATTTTTTAGCCATGTTTGAGTTGACTATGATATGCTGTTTAATGAGGCTGGCAACTAACATGATTGTTTATTTCCCAAAAGGGACCAGGCCAGCCACTGTTTTCTTGTGATTAATGTGCATTTTTTTATTGTTTTGTTGGTTTGTTTGTGTGATGTGATTTTGCTTCTGGGCCTACCACCCATGTGCCCTACTTGTAGTAGCATTGTTCATTAAACTGGTGTTATCCGTGCTGGTGGGTCTCCTCCCTAACTATGTCTTTTGCTTAGGCTATCCCTGTACAAGGCCGGATCCACACTGATGCTTTGCCCCTTCTTGCCAAGGGACCACATTGTTAGAGACATTGGTTTGGGGTGTCTTTATAACCATAACACGGTGTGAGATTTTTTTGTCGTGGTATCTGAAGATCTTGAATGAGTGGTGCTTGCTGTGTTGCATGCTTCTTCTGGTGCTGGGTTGCTGTCTCCTGTTTCTTTTTGTCTCACCAGGGTCCACCTGAGCAGGGGTTTCGCATTGGCTGATCCGACCTTCCTAGACTGAGGAGAATCCACCAATTGTATAGCAGTATTTAAGAGCCATTTTAATAACTTTTCCACACTTTTTGTACTAAATTGTAATAAATTTGAAATACATTTATATACCTGCCTCTTGTCAACTGTCCCTTTGCGGGGAAAATATAGAGTTAGCTACACTACATTAAGGGAAGACTTGTGGGTCCTCCTGCCCATCATCAGGGGGTGGCGTAGTCAAACCATAAAGATTTACTCCTTGACGGGTACCACATCAATATCATAAACTCGTCATTATCTTTAGGACACGTCCCAAAACCATTCAAGCTGGCGGTTATCAAGCCTCTTATTAAGAAACCAAAACTAGATCCTAGTGTACTGGCAAATTATAGGCCTATTTCAAATCTTCCATTTATGTCTAAAATTTTAGAAAAAGTTGTGTCTGCTCAATTGAGCACCTTCCTGCATAAAAATGATCTGTATGAAGAATTTCAGTCAGGTTTTAGGCCCCACCATAGCACAGAAACTGCACTTGTTAAAATTACAAATGACCTGCTCCTTGCGTCAGACCAAGGCTGCATCTCATTTCTAGTCTTACTTGATCTTAGTGCTGCGTTCGACACCATAGATCATGACATACTCATAGATCGATTACAAAACTATACAGGTATTCAAGGGCAGGCTCTAAGATGGTTTAGATCCTACCTGTCCGATCGCTACCATTTTGTTTACTTAAATGGGGAGTCATCTCATTTATCATCAGTAAAATATGGAGTGCCACAAGGATCCGTCCTAGGTCCCCTTCTATTTTCAATATACATGTTGCCCCTTGGTAATATTATTAGAAAATACGGAATTAGCTTCCACTGTTATGCTGATGATACTCAGCTATATATATCAACGAGACCAGATGAAACTTCCCAATTATCTAAGCTAACAGATTGTGTTAAAAATGTAAAAGATTGGATGACAAAGAATTTTCTCCAATTAAATTCGGATAAGACGGAGATATTAATTATTGGACCAAAAAACACTACACAGAATCTTGTAGATTACAATCTGCAACTAGACGGATGTACTGTAACTTCCTCTACAGTCAGAAATCTGGGTGTTATATTAGACAGCAATTTGTCTTTTGAAAATCATATTTCCAATGTTACAAAAATTGCATTCTTCCATCTTAGAAACATTGCCAAGCTACGAAACATGTTATCTGTTTCTGATGCAGAAAAGCTAGTTCATGCATTCATGACCTCTAGACTGGACTATTGTAATGCACTTCTAGGTGGTTGTCCTGCTTCTTCAATAAAAAAGCTACAGGTCGTCCAAAATGCTGCAGCGAGAGTCCTTACGAGGTCAAGAAAATATGATCATATTACCCCAAATTTACAGTCTCTGCACTGGCTACCTATTAAGTTCCGCATCAGTTACAAATTATCATTACTTACCTATAAGGCCCTAAATGGTTTAGCTCCAGCATACCTAACTAGCCTTCTACCACGTTACAACCCATCACGCACCCTAAGGTCACAAAACGCTGGACTTTTGGTAGTTCCTAGGATAGCAAAGTCCACTAAAGGAGGTAGAGCCTTCTCACATTTGGCTCCCAAACTCTGGAATAGCCTTCCTGATAATGTTCGGGGTTCAGACACACTCTCTTTGTTTAAATCTAGATTAAAAACACATCTCTTTCGCCAAGCATTCGAATAATGTATCTTTTTAATTGTGAGTGTAGTTGCATCTGATCAAAGGTGCATTTTTATTCATTAGCTTGGGTTAAACTAATTTTACTTTGTTGGATCAGCAGCTATGCTAATGATGTCTGTATTTTGTTTCTATGTTTTGCCACGGGATTCACATCCCGTGGTAACTAGGATTTACACAAGCTCCAGTCTGGATCCAGAACACCTGAGAAGAGATGATGCTGACCCTCAGAGGACCTCAGATGATGCTAACCCTGAATGAACAAACAGAACTAACAATTATTCCTAAATGTGTGACTTAATCATATAATAACTTAATTAATAATATTGATAGTTCATCGTCTAGCTGACTACGTCTTGTATTATTATTATTTTTTAGTTTTTCTAAAAACCTGTCAAATGTGCACAAACTACTAGCTACTACTAAATATTATAGAAACATAATTTTCTGTAAAGTTGCTTTGTAACGATTTGTTTTGTAAAAAGCGCTATACAAATAAACTTGAATTGAATTGAACAGACATATATCTTAAAAACAAATTGAGTCCAACCATTATGCTGCACACCAGGACATTCTAGGCAAAAGCCCTCTGCTGGTAGAGGAATCCCAATATGGCCAATGGACCTGTGTGTTTCTGTATAAATGGCCCCTAAAACTCTACTTAAAACAAAGTTGGTGTTTATGATGAATGACCACCATCTGTATGATGAATGGGAGAAAATACAAAGGACATATGGGCGATTTGTTGGTGACAAGCAGCATTCTGAAGAGTAATCAAGCATAATATTTATTTTATTAGAGACTGACACTGTTTTTTGCAGTGCTGTGGTCTAATATATCACCATTTTCTGGATAACAGTCCTGATGGCGTGCTTTATCAGAGTTTGGCTGAATGCTCTGGCAAAAACTATGAGAGAGGTGGCTTGAGGCGGGATTGGTGTGTGTGTTAGTGATTGTGATGTTTAAGAGAAGAGTAAGATGAGATGAGATCTTATCTAGTAGAGTCGGCTAGGCTATCTAGGCTATATCCCTAAAAGTAGACTTTACAGTTTATAAACGGCAGAGGTGTCAAGTAACGAAGTACAAATACTTTGTTACTGTACTTAAGTAGAAATTTGGGGTATCTATACTTTACTTGAGTAATTATTTTTCAGCCGACTTTTTACTTCTACTCCTTACATTTTCAGGCAAGTATCTGTACTTTCTACTCCTTACATTTTAAAAATAGCTTCGTTACTGCTATTTCATTTTGGCTTGTTTTCATTCCGGGTGTCATCATTCAAAAAAAAAAAAAAAAAAAAAACAAAACTATAGTATCCAGATAAATCGCGCCATCCGGAAGCAGTGAATTTGATTGTGGTTGGATGAGAAGGATAAACATATACCATTCTGACACCCTATTGGTCTGTACGCGATCCATCGCACCTGCACATGACACAAATCACATCACACTCCAGCAAGGACATAGCCAGTTTTGGGCTCGTTTATCAAAAAATATATATTTCTTAAAAGTAGGGTTGGGTTTGGAACCGGTATCCGATCGCCTCAGAGTCAGTCCCCTTAAATTTCACATGAAACCAGCGTCAGACCGGTCTCCTCCCGTCTTTCAGCGCGCTCTTCAATCCGCAGAGGCGCAGACCGCGAACGGAGCAGCGCATGAGCACTTAAATAAACAGAGGACACAAGGTATGTGTTTAATAAACAATCACTCGGTTTCTCATCTGTAAAGTTTTCGCTCATCACACCACAGCCGTTTTCTCCTGCGAAAATCTAGCCCTTAACACATATGAACGAACACATACTTTAATTACACTTATTTAAATATACTTAATTTAATCATACATACTTTATACATACACTACTGTGCAAAAGTCTTAGACACGTTAGTATTTTCACTTAAAAGAATGGTGTTCGGCCAGTAATTTATATATATTGCTGTAGTGTGTCAGTATAAAATATCAGTTTACATTTCCAAACATTCATTTTGCTGTTGTCAAGCTGCTTGTGCATTCAAAATCGCACTAGATTATTATCAAAATTAATGGCAAACTGATATTTCCTACTGACACACTGCAGCAAAAGATATAAATAACTGGCCTAAAACCCTTTTTGGGGTGAAAATACTAATTTTTCCATAAGACTTTTGCACAGTACTGTATTTTAAAAACGACATTTTTGCTACTTTATAAAGAAT
This sequence comes from Carassius auratus, assembly GCF_003368295.1. Taxonomy (NCBI): domain Eukaryota; kingdom Metazoa; phylum Chordata; class Actinopteri; order Cypriniformes; family Cyprinidae; genus Carassius; species Carassius auratus. The sequence continues at coordinate 52,120 of NW_020523677.1, read as the reverse complement.
GAGCATACAGTAATTCACAGAACTGATAAAAGACAGTGACAGACAGCACTCATCTTAACTAAATATCAGAGTGATTGAAGGGATACAGTAGAAATATTATGTGTGGTTTTGTATTAAATAATGACCCAGATTGTGAAATACGTTTATTAGCCTTAGATTAAGGGAAGCACAACTTGGGAAATGAGAGCATCCAAGCTGAAAGCTATGGATTTATTTTAAATATTTGTAATGTTCTTTAAAGTTATCCATAGTTTTTTTTTGTGGTTCTTTTTTTTAAAGGGGGGGTGAAATGCTATTTCATGCGTACTGAGTTTTTTACACTGTTAAAGAGTTGGATTCCCATGCTAAACATGGACAAAGTTTCAAAAATTAAGTTGTACGTTTGAAGGAGTATTTCTGTTCCAAAAATACTCCTTACGGTTTGTCACAAGTTTCGGAAAGTTTTTTTTCGAGTATGGCTCTGTGTGACGTTAGATGGAGCGGAATTTCCTTATATGGGTCCTGAGGGCACGTCTGCCGGAAGAGCGCGCGCTCCCATATAGCAGAGCGCACTAAGAGGCTGAGAACAGACACTGATCACTGATCAGAGCGAGAGCGTCGCGAAAAGTCACAAAAGAAGTGTGTTTTTGGTTGCCAGGGCAAGACAACCCTGCACAGATTACCAAAGAAAAAACAGCATTAAGGGACCAGTGGATGGAGTTTATTTTTACAGAGCATCAACGGAATTGTGCAAGTGTTTGTGTTTGTTCCCTGCATTTCGAAGATGCTTGTTTTACAAACAAGGCCCAGTTTGACGCCGGATTTGCGTATCGTTTATTTCTTAAGGATGATGCAATCCCAACGAAAAAGGGTCACGATCGTGTGTTGGAACCGCAGGCGGTGAGTAAAACTGCTTCAAATATCTCTGCCTCCTTGTTAGTGCGTCCGCCTCCCATGCCGGAGACCGGGTTCGAGCCCCGCTCGGAGCGAGTCGTTGCTGCTGCTGCTCTCGTTCAGTTTCAGCCTCTGGATCTGATTCTGGATCATAAATAAACGGCTGAATCTGACTGTAAGCCATAGATTGTTTTGGATGATGTTTTTTTCCTCAAGGTAATGTCACAGCTTCCACATGCTCTCAGCGCAAAAGCCTACTGGCGCTCGTGATTCTTTAGCTCCGCCCACACGTCACGCCTCCAGCCGCTCGTGTTTTTCCGGGAAAAATCGGTACAGACTATCTTTCTCTTATGAATATAATAAAACTAAAGACTTTTTGGAGTTATGAAGGATGCAGTACTACTCTATAGGTACTCAAGATTAACAGGATATTGAGTGAAAACGAGCATTTCACCCCCCCTTTAAAGTATCGGTTCAGGCACTGTTTAGGAGTACCGTTTTAAAAGTATCGAAAAGGCACTGGACCCTACTTAAAAGTTATTATTTCTCACTGGCTCATTTACCAAATGAGTGCTTTTTCTTCGTCCTCCACAAATTAAGCTACTGTAGGTAGTTCGGTAGCGAGACGTTTTAATAAATTAGCGTTTTCGATTGACGATGCGATTGACAATGTTGTGATAGGCTTTACCAACTTTGTAACTCGTTCCCCCCCCCAAACACTGGACATAGCAGACGTATGTACCGAATACAAGAAGCTATCAATCAAGAAGGTATCAGGATTATGACTTATTTTTCAGTTTTAGTTTTTGATTAATCACTTGGAATAATCATTCATTTTGACAGCACTATAATGTTTATTGTAAATAGACAGCCATACAAGTGCAATTGTTACTAAGCCTGCACCAATGTTCTTGTCCATTGCCCTCGCAGATTCCTGCAGCTAAGTTTGGATGTACATTTACATTCCATTAAGGGTTATTGATGACATACCTCTAAAGTTTGACTTTTTGCACCATAACAATACTTATTGGCAACTAGTCATCATATCTCTAGTCCTTTAATGTATTTGCATTGTACTAAAGTGCGTTCATTTTAAATGGACATATATGCGGCTGATGAAGACCTGAAGGTCGAAACGTTGCTTGATTAAATTCCTCTGGAGCAGTAGTTTTCAGTGTTCAGACTTCACTTCTTTATTTGTCTATATCATTCAGTTGTCTTGCACCTGCGTCCTAATTGGATGTTTGGGATGTGCACACCATTTTTGTATTTTCATATATGCGGCTGAAACAGGAAGCCTAGTGCATCCCAAATTTTTCAACATGAACATTTTAATATAACATTATAGTCATTATGGCCTATGGCCTTTAGAAAAATGTTTTTTTGAGGAGGTGGGGTAGTGTACAATAGGCCCCTGTGGTGCGGCCTAAGCTTTTGTTCTTAATGGCATTTTTTCCCCCTTACATTACTTTTACTTTTATACTTTAAGTAGTTTTTTAAACCAGTACTTTTACACTTTTACTTGAGTAAAAAGCTTGAGTTGATACTTCAACTTCTACAAAAGTCTTTTTAAACCCTAGTATCTATACTTCTACTTGAGTAATGAATGTCAGTACTTTTGACACCACTGATAAACGGTCAATATTTAGGAGTACACCAGCATAAAAATGCATGTATCAAAGTAAACATACATGGACTAAGAGACAACTAATTATTCCACACCAGCATTTTCTTTCTTCTGCAGAACACAAAAGGTGATAATTTAATGTTTATGTTTAATGGGTGAATTTAATACAGTGGCAATGCATTGTGACTCACAGTAAAGCTTAATAAAGTACACAAGAGTGTCAGCAAAAAAAGAAACGCACTGGACAGTGAACATGAGAGCAATGGCAGCCTTTATTAAACTACACAACAGCTTAAATTTTTGGCTGTTTCAAGGTAAAATTTCTATGCAATAAGCATTCAAGCAAGGGGCATCTGTGTCAGCTTTATGCACTGCCACCTTATAATCACCTTTGAACATGTCCACCAACAACTACAGGGACATTTCAAACATCTGATAAGGAGAGGATTCAGAGTGAAATAACATCAGATAGCTTACTGCAGTGGTGGTTCTCAGTAAACATGAAGATCACATAATCATATATTTTAAAAGTGCTGACAGCAGAGTAAATAGACTTTTAGAGGGTCTGAGATGAAAGATGGCCTAGCAATGCCTATGAGCGATTAAGAGAGACATGCAGACATGAGAACAAAGTATCTTGAAACATAGGCCTACTGCTTTTCCAGTGGGGCTTGTGCTGGAGCCAGGCTGCCAAACCAGCCCTTAAACCTTGCTGCTCTCAAACAAGGGAATTCACCTTTGACGATGGTGAGCAGTACCCTAAAAACCCCAGGAAAAGCTACAGAAGCAAAACTACAGTACATAAAAAAAATAATGGAGTATTTACATGAAGCATGAAAAGTACGATAAATCAGTTGAAGGTAAGGATGTGAAGACTTTAAGGATCTTTCTTCCAGGTCCTAGAAGATGAGCCACCAGCCATCTCCAAAAGGTTTTCACTTGTTTTTGTTTGAAACTAATGTGACACATCAGCTTGTGTGGGGGCGTTTATATCCAGGAAAGCAGAGAGGGAAGAATCAAAGGAGGGCAAAGGTACACACAAAGAGACACATCAAAGCACTGGCCACAAAAACCCACATCTGAGTTCTTGAGAAGACGTGCTCGCCTTTGAGTCCATTTATTCTTTCAACCTATCCACACGACAGGAACCTGTGAGGCAAAAGAAACAGTGAAAAGCTAGAAGAAATAGCAACTTTAACTCATTTGCCGACAACATGGTTCAGGAGAGTGCTGAAACCAGCGGCGATGATCCATGAGGAGCACTGCAGATTTTTTCCACAACCTTTAGTCAAAGTGAATACGGGACCGGGTTAATGCGCTGTGACTTCCCGTGAGAACCTGACGCAGAACTGGTATGAGCTTACTGCAGACATTTATTCCATTAAAGCCAACTTTTCACCTCATTTCCTTCTGAGACATTTCCAGAGAGTGAGGCTGGGAAAGGAACAAAAGGATTGGGGGGGGGGGGGGGTTGTGTTGGCAGTGCAGGGAGGTCTGGATTGAAATCTAAAGTGAATTGATCAGTTTTTCCACACTATCATACGACCCCAGACTGTGAAATTAGGGGGTTTGTATGCACTAGAAAAATAATCTATTAACCAATCTAGAATTAAGGACAGACTTTAATTTTTTAAATAAATCTATTTAAGGGCTGTCTGATTAAAAATTAACTTTAATGAATAACATGATATGCCAAATACTAAAGAAAATTAATCGCATTTATCAACATTAGCTAAAATAAAAAGCCTTAGAAGTTGATTCAAGTACATAATATCACATTCATTACAGACAGTATTACCGTAGAAGTCAAAAATCTAAATCAATATATAGCCAGCAGTACTTATTAGGGGTGTAACGATACGCGTATTCGTATTGAACCGTTCGGTACGACGCTTTCGGTTCGGTACGCGGTACGCATTATGTATACCGAACGGTTCGTTGGAGTAATTAATTATATTTGAAAAAAAAAAAAAAAGAGAGAGAGAAATATAATGATATGCGTTCAACAAGGTAGCCCAATAACCCAAACAACGTAACAGGCAACGCCCCTGACACTCCCGAAGAAGAAAAAAACACCAACTTATATGTTTATGTTAGGCTACTCAGCAGGCGCTCGCTCACTCAGTACGCGCTGAAGGCTCGTTGCAAAATAGCCAATGCGTTTAACAGACTAGAAATGAGAAGATCCTCCAATAACCAACAGGTCTGGTGTTTGGGTGCACTTTGGATTCCCTTTAAGCTATAATGGTGATGGCAAGAGAGTGGTGGATAAAAAAACAACGGTATGTCGCATCTGCAACATGACAGGGTACACCAGCGGGAATACAAAAAAAAAAAAAAAAAAAAAAAACACCAGCGGGAATATCTGGGATATATGCGTCAGTACTATCTGGGAAAAGACGAAAAAAAGGAGAAACATGCACGCAGCAAACTATCCCTGCAGCATTTAGACACTATAGCTTACAGGGAATCCAACCCAAACACCAGACCTGTTGGTTATTTTAGGATCTTATATTTCTGGTCTGTTAAATGCATTCGACATTTTGCAACGAGCCTTCAGCGCGTGCTGAGTGAGCGAGCGCCTTAGGGGCCGTTCACATATCGTGCCTAAAAACGCATGGAAAACGCTAAGCGCGTCTTTCTCCTCCTTTCCAAAGCGCTCGGGCAGAAGCGCTCATGAGGTGTCTGTCTTTGCTAAGCAACAATGACGTGCTCTCTCCATGAGACGCGGAAATTTCAGCGAAGGATAAATGGATTTGCAGCTCTAAAAATCGCTTGCAGTAGCTCTGCTACTAAATTTATTTCAAAATTGCAATCCATATACAACTATGATCAGCTGATCCTTCATCTTGGCTGAGCTCTCAACGTTGTTACGGGAAAGGATGAAGCTGATTGGTTGGTTCTTGTCACATGACCCGCGGTGCGCTTGCGGCATTCTGAAAAGTTGAGATGTTTTTACATTTTGCTGTATCTAAAACGTATCGAACCGAACCGAACCGAACCGTGACATCAGTGTATCGTATCGAACCGAACCGTGAATTTTGTGAACCGTTACACCCCTAGTACTTATATGTATGTACAAATATGCACATGCATTTATTGAGCATCGCGTTAGTTCAGTCAGGCCACGTTAGTCACGCTTGAATCAGCCAACAGTCAGCTGTTCCTGACGTGTACCAATCCAGTCTTGACACATCACATGTGGCCTATTTAAACTCCCATTCTTCAGTGTCTCTTCTATCGCATCACTGCTTGCAATTAACTCCCTCCTAAAACCCCAACTCCAAAAACGTAACCTGTAATCCGATCTAACTTTGTTCTTTCTTTACAGTCTCTTCATTGGAAGCAGTCTCTATCACATTTCGTTTACAACTAATGTAATTGTGAATTGTAATTATGTATGCATATAATGGTTCTGTTCTGTACCCGAGGGGGGTTTGTCTTGCTGCTCTCCCAGCTCTGTCCAAGCATGACTGCATGGACAGGCGTGTGGAGTGTTGCCCAGAACATAACCATACCGCCAACACTAACTGAATGCAATATAATTGTCATAAATATACTTTACGGAAGTGGTCTGAAATATACTCTCTTTAAATTATTTAAATAGACTTTGTTTTAATGGCAGTTATTGTAAAAATTGCTTTAGATTTTTTCCTTTTATATTACTTTAACACAAGAAAGAAGAAAAAAATATATAGACACATTGATACAGAAATACGTTTTCTTGCACACACACATATGCATATGCTGAGTGAAAGAGTCTGGACTCTTAAAAGCTTGTTTTGAGTGGATGTGCAGGCAGTTCTTTAATTAGCACTCAGAATTTAAAACCATTTAAAATCCATTTATTGCTTAAAACCGCAAGTCTGTCACACTTTAAAAGAGCCAACAGCACTTAGAGAAGTGTTACTGTGACAACTCATCTCCAGACAAGGGCCCATTTCTAAACAGATGAGATTCAATTTGATCCAGTTTACAGAGGAAAGGTTTTTTGTCAGTAAAGTAGATACATTTTTTTAACATCACCATAATTCTTACATTGTGAAACCTAACATGTGCTTGTTCCCCATTTTAATCATCTTAAAATGAGATAATAATATTTCTCAAAACCAATTTAAAAGATGAAAGACAACACAGCTTATACACCATGCCAAACTATCTCTTATTAATGAAATGGAGTAAAACACGATTAAAATTACTTTTTTCCATCACCTCAAATTCAAACTTCTTTTGCTGGTTCATTGTTGTCACTGTCATGCCTGCAAAGAGTCTGCCAAGGGAAGGCTGGGTAATGAAACAATTGAAGCGGAATATCTTCAGTTCGACTGTTGCTATGCCAACATCAGCCTATCGAAACAGTGATGTGACTTCCACTAAAAGTAGATGAGGGTATTTGCTGGCTACATCTGTCGTTATGCGAACATGGGTTTGGGAACAAAGACACATTGTAAAATCTAGGAGGGAATATTTAAGTTTCAGAATATGTGTGTGTGATTGATGGTTTCACATGGAGAAATAATCTGACCTTGAGCAGTTGGGACTCTTGTTCCTCTTTGAATTTGACTGTGTGTGTGCGTAATAGAGGGTCTTTAATTGGATGCTGTGAATGTGAGAAGGAAAATAGTACTGTTTAATGCAGAGGATGAAAGTCACAGAGCATGACATGAAAGGCTATCACAAAATGGGTGATTACTGCTACTCTGTGTGAATTAACATCTTTTTATTTATTTAAATTACATATAAAAATATATCAAATTTTCTACCTATCTATACACACGCTTTTACGCAATTTTTATTTATAACTTTGTAAAAAAAATAATTACATTTATATTTAACATTTTCTTCTTTTTTAAAGTTACAAGTTGTATACATGTATGCAAAATGTATATAATATATAATTATTTTATAATGCTAATTAATTTAAATTAGATTTTGGCATTTGGTATGTCATTTTACTTTAATGTCAGCCATACTAATTGATTTCACAAAATTTTTGAAATATTGTCTTATTCAGTTCTTATTCAACTGTCGCAGAAACCTCAAATCATCATTATCAAAAATCTATAAAATCAACCTCAGAATTTGGACCCCATCGTGTATGTACATTTCTTTGTCTGATTTCATCTAGTCTTGAATATGAAAAAAATGAGACAGCATTGTAGAGTATGACCTTTGTACTGTATGGTGATGTTCCCAGGCAAGTTCATGCATAAAAACAGTCTGTCCCTGAGAGGAGAAAGCAGATAAAGGGGGAAAGAAATGGAAGAAAAAAGTGGGAAGGAGGGTGAGAAAGCAGGATATATTCCCATTTATCATGAAAAATATAATTTAAATATTATGGTTTGTTTGGCGTAGATAGCCTTATTGTCTAATTTGGTCTCACAGACGGCACGTTTAAAATTGAAGAATGGTTTAAAGATGCCTTTTACATCACCTAGTATCATTACCCCTTCTCTCTTTCATTTAACATCTTTAAAAGCTTTCCTTTATTTCTTTTGATTTGTCTGTCTCTTTATAGTAGGTTTTTGTTTTCATAACAAGAATTAAGTTTATTCATTTCCGTAATGTGCCCCAGTAGAGTCGATACATTATCTCTGCATCCTTCTTTTATTTGCCCTGTTTTCCTCTGTTCTTTCCCTCTCTTTGATATCCCACCTTTGGGAGTCATAAAACAAAATAGCAAATACTTATGTATACCAACCTTGCCTCCCACCTCCAACATACTCAACTGGCCTGGAGCAAAGTTCTCCAGCTTGCGCATATGCCTGGAATCTCTCCATCACCAGGAAATTGCATTTATGGATCTGGATATTGTTTTAGAATCAGGCCACATACCAGCATATTGTGCATGGGTGATTGTTTGAGATTAATCTGAAATACAAAGTTGAATAGATGAAAATATAAAAAAGTGTTGCGTAAGTTGTTTGTGCTTTAGATTTCTTCCCAGTTGTCATCGTGGCTGTATTTCAATTGCCACAAAATTTTTGGAGTAAAAACATCACCAGACCTTTGGCCAGAATTAGCATCAACACCATAACAACATCCTAGAAACTGCCCCAGAATACCTTAGCAACCACAGAGCCAATTTAACTTTGTATAAGTGTGCACCACTCTTCAGAAAATGTAAAAAACCTGCCTCTCTTTATAGTCATGCTCTTCTCATTATTTTGATTAATGATCCTGCATTAAGCTCCATAGCTGGAAAAGGAAGGTTCTGATGGATTCTTTTGTAAAACCACCTGTGCATTTATACACCTTATCTGAAAGTGATTTTGAGTCTGGCTCGTTTCAAGAGACAAGAGCAGTGAACATTGTTCATTAGGCCTACATTTACTCATTGTGCATGTGTTTTTGTATTTTATATATATATGTGTGTGTGTGTGTGTGTGTGTGTGTGCATACAGGTGCATCTCAATAAATTAGAATGTTGAAAAGTTCATTTATTTCAGAAATTCAACTCAGATTGTCAAACTCATGTATTAAATAAATTCAGTGCACACAGACTGAAGTAGTTTAAGTTTAAGTAGTTTAAGTAGTTTTTATTTTTGATGATTTTGGCTCACATTTAACAAAAACCCACCAATTCATCTCAACAAATTAGAAAATGGTTACATGCCAATCAGCTAATCAACTCAAGACACCTGCAAATGTTTCTCTCTCTCAGTTTGGTTCACTAGGCTGCACAATCATGGGGAAGACTGCTGATCTGACAATTGTCCAGAAGACAATCATTGACACCCTTCACATTAATTGCCAAAGAAGCTAGCTGTTCACAGAGTGCTGTATCCAAGCATGTTAACAGATAATTTAGTGGAAGGAAAAAGTGTGGAAGAAAAAGATGCACAACCAACCGAGAGAACCACAACCTTATGAGAATTGTCAAGCAAAATCGAGTCAAGAATTTGAAAGAACTTCACAAGAAGTGGACTGAGGCTGGGGTCAAGGCATTAAGACCCACAACACAGAGATGTTTCAAGGAATTTGCTGAACCACAGACAAATAAAGAGAAGAAGAATTGGACTGTTGCCCTGTGATCCAAAGTCCTCATTTCAGATGAGAGCAAGTTTTGTATTTCATTTGGAAACCAAGGTCCTAGAGTCTGGAGGAAGGGTGGAGAAGCTCATAGCAGTATAACTAACAGGTGTGTCAAATATTTATCTTACAGTTAATTTAGTCATATTCTAAATATTTAATTTTGAAAACATTGATTTTTTCGTCCTACAATTATGTTGATTTTTGTCTTACTATATACAATCCCAATATCTCTGACGGCACTGTAGAAGGCTGTTAGATTTCTTTCCCGGGAGCTATAATAATAAAGCTTTGCAACATCTTGCTGTGTTTAGAAATGTGTTTAGTGACTTGAAAGGATAGTTTGCCCAAAAATGGAAAATCTGTCATCATTCAGTCTCACCCTCATGATATTCCAAACTTCTTTGACTTACTTTCTTCTGTGGAACATATACGAAAGAAAATATACAAAATAACTTACTTTCAATTTATAAGGAACATATTGTTTCTGACGTTTCTAAAAATGTTAAAAAATAAAAAAAAAAAGTCATACAGGTTTAAATTGAAATTACGCTGAGTAAACAGAGATCACATTTTTTTATTTTTGGGTGAATTATACCTATTTTTTTTTTTTTTTCACACTGCACAGTCTGATGCTCAAAGTAATAATCATTTCTGCCATTGCCTGAGCCCAGAAGAACCGGAACACAGCAAGGAATCAATATCACCCATATGACCAGAATTTAAAAAAAGCTTTTCTGTCATTTTGTACACTTCTTTTAATACTCACTTTATCTGTTTGAGTCGTTGGCTCAAACACACACACACACATTAAGGCATGGGGTGGCTTGACTTCTGCCACAGACCTAATTACTCGTCTTTGCTGAGGTTCCCTCTCTCATGGCTGGAGTCCCATCTCTGCATCGACTGCATTGACTAGAGAGACTGGTTGTCTGATGTTCCCAGGCGCTCCATTGGAAGGAAAATTGTGAAGACATGATTTAATTGGTGCAAATCTTTAAAGACACAATACTGAACAAAACACATTTTTGATTTGTTTGGTTTGTTTCAAGGTCATATGCATTCACAAAATGTAAGTATGTTTCACACACTTGTGGTTAAGATAATAAACTGTCACGTAGTTAATCCATTTGTGACTGCAGTTGTGCTTTAAAATGTCAAATAAGCAGTTTGTGACTTCAGGGTTTGCACAGTGCTCTCTGGGAGATATGCTGCTGTGATTCAGACAGGTCTTAAAGGCTAAGTTTACAGAATTTCAACCAGCTTTGTACTTTTAGAATGGTAGTATACTGTAAACCATGAATTTTATTTTTCCATGTTTATTTTAGCAGAAGTCTGCTACATGACATAAAACATGTCATCCGATGCATGGACTTTTGATAGGTCCAGGACTTCTGTGAAGAAAACTGCAGATCTGCGTTTTTGTATGCTCACTCACAGATAGTCTAGTTGAGCCCAGTGCATTATGGGTGTCAAAGCTTTCCTACTTTTTTATCACCACAGCTCTTTTTCTCTAGTCATGTAGAACAAAAAAATAAAATAAAAATTCTACTGTACAGAAAGTCAATTTTTATTAATAAATGTATAATTTCAAATAATCTAAAAAACCCTAACTCTCCATCAATCTTTTCAAAACATTGTTGGTTGATTTTTGGTCATTTTCAGCTCAATCTGAATTAAGTGCTAGTTTAAACCAGCTGCCTCAAGAACTCTTAAGCATCTGCTAAGCATTTATTTGCAAACAGTAATTTAACCTAAATGCACATACATATTATTAAAGAGAATGAGCAAGATAACGGGATGAGAGAGAGAAACCCACAAGAAACTAAATTCAGCGATGGAAATTGAAGAAAAACTGATCCTACATGTAGCCTGTGGCGCGCTGGCAGATGACTGGAGTGAGTGTCAATACAGTATGTTCTGGATTGTAGACAGAGAACAGCATCCTATGTCACTAAAGAAGGCTGTCAGTCGCTATGCATCTGGGGAGAAAGGACAGGCAGGCCTGAGGCTTTCTATCAGCCAGACCTGTGACAGCCCAAAACCACCTTTTCATCCACATTCCATTGTCTAGCCTCTTTTTTTTTTTCAAGTCTTTCTCTAGATTTTCTTTCTTTGTGCTCCCCAAACACATAGCAGGGTGAGAGGGGTTTCTCTGCTCCCTCCTGATTGCAAAGTGCATGCAGCGATGTGGCAGGGGACAGACTGAATGAATGTGGGACAATTTTCACACCCGGAGTGGCTTTGTTTTGACAGTCTGTGTGACAGCTCCTCCTGTGCAGAAACCCTATCTACTGTGAACAAGGAACTGGTTATTTCGTTTTCATGTTAATGCCTAACTGCACACTAGTTAGGCAAAGAACAGTCTGCTGTATACTGCAAAATCTGATTCATTTATGGATTTATGAATGATTTATGAATAGTGACGTTCAGCTCAAATAAATTAGGGCACAGTAAATAATACAGAGACTCACTGTGAAATATTTAAATGTGACAACTGATTAAATTATGATAAATAAACATATTTATGCTCAAACCATTTCTGAATTTCATTAAACTGGATTACATAAGGTCCGTTTTCTATACTTTATGATTGTTGCTTGTCAGATTGTATGATTTGACCCCAATATGATTTGACCTAGTCAACTTTAATGGCTTTTTAACTATGCATTTTGGATCAAAAAAAAAAAGTCTTCTGCTAAAAAAAAGCATTTATGTACTTTGAACTCTAGGTAATTTTAAAATACTAATCAGAACGTTATAGGAATTTTTGATAATACATTGCATCATATATATTACCACTGACAAACTTTTTACTAGGCAAGAATGTAGCAGTCATTGCTCTAATGTTTAAGGTCATATAATCCTTCAGAAATCATTCTAATATTCTTATTTGGTGCTCAAGAAACAACCATCACCATGATCAATGTTGGAAACAGTTGTGCCGCCTTAATATTTTTGTGATACATTATTTCAGGAATCATTAATGAACAGAATGTTCAAAAGAACAGCATTTCTTGGTGTGTTCTTGCTGAATATTTATAAAGTATTTTAAAAAATCCCAAACTTTTCAGTGTTAGTGCAGACAGACTGCAGTAGTAAAAGACATGTCAATAATTTCTCTCTGAGCATGTCTTACTTTGTAGATTTTGCCCTACAACAAAATATATATTTATATATATTTTAACAATTCAAACCACAGCAAACTCATGGCCAGTATCACAATGTGCACTGAACTTCTACGTGTGTTAAAGCAGTTTAAGACAGGGCTGATGTGACATTTATTCACCCTAAGAAAATACACAATTTAAAACCTTCAACACTACAAAGCATTATGTTCTAGCTGTGAATCTAAGAAAAAAGCCCATGAATAAAAGAAACTCTGCTGAATATTGTGTGAGCCGCCCTCAACCCACAGTGACCTGAAAACACAATTGCTTCCACACAACAGAGACCCTTGAAGTTCCAGGGACAGTGTAATGAAAGCCAAAGAAACCACATTCTACAGTTCAGTGACTGGACTTCACTGTGTTTGTAACTGTACATCCCACATAAAGGTGCCTTTTACCCTCAGCTCAATCGCATTTCTGATCCTTAATACATGCAGGAACTTCAAATCTCTCTTTTTTTTCTCTTATTTGTCACCAACACGGCATAAAAGTAACAGCTCCAATGGTAAATGCTCTTCGGGACGGAAGATGTGTGTGTATGTGTGTGTTCTCTTGTTTTTGTGACATATCAGGACACAACTCTGTATAATGACATGGGTATGACACAGGTATTACAAGGAGAGGGTGACTTATGAGGACATAATCCATGTCCCCATTTTTCAAAACGCTTATACATGAATTCGTTTTTTTGAGAAAGTAAAAATGCACTGTGAAAAAAAAGGTTTCCCGTGAGGGTCAGGGTTAGGTGTAGGGTTTGGTGAAGGGCCATAGAATATACAGTTTGTACAGTATAAAAACCATTACACCCATATGGGATGAACCCCACTTTTCACAAAAACAAACGTGTGTGTGTGTGTGTGTGTGTCAGTTGATGCCAGTCTCCAAGGTCTTCCCCTCCTCGCTCACTCCATTTCCCACAAGGAGATACACTCAATAAAGAAGGGATACACTCATCCAATTGAGCATGTTCTAGCGCTCGCTCTTCATTACAGTCCCACTGTGACATCTCACCCTCTCTCATTTCTCGGAGGATTTAAGGACGAATAAAAGTGTTTTATCTCCCTCCTACTCTCTCTCCTCGTTTCCATCAGCTGACTTTCACGATTCCACGGAACCGATAAGAGCAAATCAAAGACAGAGGACGAGGCGGGAGAGAAGTCATTCCCTGTTTTGTGCAGCAGAATATTGAGGAGATTTGAAAGGGGATTGCTACTGAGTACCGTTCACAGAGTACTGTCTCTCAGAGTGAATGCTAAGAGTTGAAGGCCTAAAATGTCCTCACAGTCACTGTAACACAAGTCTCAAGTGGCTTATTGCTTTTATAAAAAGGTACAGTAGCAACAGCGATCTTGGTTTAACATGTTAATATGGTGTGATTATGTAAAAAATAACAATGAATGGGAATGAATGGGAGTCTACATCAAATGTATTTGTGTGTTCACAAGAGAGTGGCGCTCCAGGAGATAACATAGAATGTAGGCGTAGCATAAGCTCTGGTGAGAATATGCTAGTCTTGCAAGAGCCAAGTTTTGTTTACAGCAAAGGAAATCCAAGTCAACTCTTGGCTTATATCCAAACCCAATATACAAATCCTTGTTTTGTAATTAGTTATTAGTAACCAGTGTTTTGTTTTGCTCTCTCCTCTGCACTTCTGTGTTTTTCACTTCTTACTGGAGCTTGCTTCACCTACTTCATCTGCTGGAACACCACTCTCTCGTGAGCGTGTGTATGACAGTTAGCAAAAAGCTAGAGATACCCATAATTTATTACTAAAATTCCTAAAATTAGTGGGAAATGATAACTGATTAACAAGGGTCTAGAAGCGCCTAACCCTGGTTGTAAGCCTAAAACAGATATTTCCTGAAAAGTTAAATCTCAATTCTGATTGGTTGATTGGAATGTTGTTCCAGAATCAACAAGGATGTTATAGATCCAGAAACATGTTGTATTTGTTGAAATCACGCTCACTATATATATATATATATATATATATATATATATATATATATATATATATATATATATATATATATATATATATATAAATTATATATTTATTTATTTATATATATATGGCCTATAATTATGAAAATCAAAAAATAGTACTTCTGTCAGTGAACACACAGTACAGTAAAAAAAAAAAAAACTACAATAAATATCAAAGAAATAATACAGTTAAACAAGAAAGTAGCCTAAATTAGAAAGTTAAATACACCGTGTCTATTGGACGCAAGCAGTGCAGCGTGACATGACTAAATAGCCTACTATAGAACTCATTATAATCAGTGATGCTTCACTGGAAAGACAAACGACATTACATGACAAATCCCTGACAGTAAACTGCCTCGTCCTGTTTATGAGGCACAGAAAGAAAATTCAACCAGTTGGGACACGGTGGTGTCGCATCCGGTGTAGACACGGTTCACTGTTCCACCACAAAGAATGCAGGCACATTAACTCTTCGTCTGCACGTGCTCTCTTTGAAATAGGAATCATTGCCACATTTCTTGTCAACATCTTCCATTTATTGCTGTCTCATTTGTATTTGGGGAGTTTGGAGAAAGCCTCACCAAATTTGACCAGCAAGGTGTTTGCTATCATGGGAACTTGAAGATACTTGTACAGATGGGTAACATGAATGCATATGGCTCCAGATCATCGGTGTAGTATTTGGTTTCTCAACAAGGCTCATCGCCAAACACAAAATGAATTTGCTGAATGCAGAATAAACTGTATTTTCCTGCACTCAAACCTGCCAATCTAAAGGAAACGCTGTGTAAGGCATTTGAGGTCATTTGTGAATTAGGCTACCATATGCTTATAGTCTAAATAAAATTTGTATTATGCTTGTTATAGAGTGTGTGACCACATGCACTATTGTCGGTGGCAGTAGACAACCAGTGGCCGTCACAGCCCTAATCTTACACAAATGCATTGCTTCACTTCAGAAGGCCTTTATTAACCCCCTTGAGGCATGTGGAGTACTTTTTATGATGGATGGATGCACTTTTTGGGCATCAAATTCTCGGCCCCCATTTGCAGCCATTATAAAGCTTGGAAGAGCTAGACATTTTATAATATAACTCTGATTGCATTCATCTGAAAGAAGAAAGTCAAATACACCTAGGATGGCTTACGGAAAGTAAATAATGGGAGAACTATCCCTTTGACCATTTTAATAATTAGACTTATATTAGATTAGTTAGATTATGTTAATGCAAATGCAAATCCTCAAAACACATTCAAATTAAGAAACGCGCTGCAAATCTTCACAACACATGCAAATTAAAGCCCCTTTCACACTGCGATTCCGGAAAATACACGAGTAGTGTGTCCCAGCAATTTTTCCCGGGTCGCTAGATTTTGCACTTTCACACTGCCAGTGTTTACCCGGAATATGTGCGTGAGTTCACACACAACCCATAAAGGTCCCGTAAAGACACGTGACATTAGCGTGTGACGTGAAATGTACGAGTCGAAAATGCTAGGCACGTTAACTTTCACTTAAACTGGCGAACGATCTCAGCTTCAGGGTGGAAAGTGAGGAACTAGCTGATCTCCTCTTCATTACAGTTTACACATATTTTTTTAACTCACCTTTCAGTTCACCAACAACTCCAGTAGCCACTGCACAATAAGCAAATCCCAGCTGGGTCCACACTTTTTTGGGTCCCCTTGAAACATTTCCGTTGTGGTCAGTGCTATTTGCAGCGCATTTCTTAATTTGCTTGTGTTGTGAGGATTTGCAGCGCACTTCTTAATTTTTAATTCTTAAAAATAAAGGGCCTCAATTTGACCTTTATTCACCCTAATGAATGAATTGGGGGGGGGGGGGTCCATCTGATGAAAGTCCAATATTGTTTGGACACCAACATTCTTCAATAATAATAATAATAATAATAATAATAATAGTAATAATAATATTTTTTTAGTGCCCCAGTGAAGAAAGTAAGTGTATGGAACCAAATAAAAACAATTTTTAAGGATTGTATTTTGTGTGAACTATCCCTTTAAGGTATTCCACACTATTTTCAGTACACACAGTTACTGAATCTACATACTGGTCCAATGAGATACATCCATTATAATTCATGAATTTGTGATGCAGACATTATGCATCACAAAAATGTGATTCTGCATAGACATACCTAAAATATTTTTCCAACGTACTGTAAAAACTTTAAAAACAAGGTACACATACACAATAAATTACACTTTTTGAGAACATGTTGTAAACAGATTTCTAATTAAACTTTATTTAGCCACAAGGACTCCATGGCCTCTGTGAGGTATGAGTTTAATAGATGCTGAAAGAAAATCTGACCTTTTACATTCTGAATAAAAGCTCTTGAAGCTGGCAGCACAAGTCGCAGCGCTGAGGTAAAGCTTTTGCCGTCCTAAATTTAAAGCCTCTAATCTATAGCTTTGTGTGCACTTTTCCCTTATCAGAGTACGTTGAAGTGTGACCTGTGTCCTCAGCAACGGACGAATACTAATTTGGTTTTGCACTGTGTACCTGACCCAGGGTCTTGTGGGATACCTGCGCCCTAATTACAGTTTCGTCTGCTGCATGTAACCCACATGACCTTCTTGCGCTGAACCTGATGTGTGATTAAGCGATTGGGATGCAAAGAGAGATCTTGGGCGACTGAGAGCTGTTGAAAGGAAGGCCCCTGAGACAGAAAACAACGCCTCAGATTTCAGTAATCATTCACATTGAGATGTGATCTATATAGACTGTAAGAAATAATTTCCTCAATTTACACTACTTAAGAGACACTTTTTAAGCATTTTTTCCCACATTGGAATTTAAGCAGCTTATCTGATGATACACAAATATTTAAGGTTTCCCACCAATTTTGATATACTGATAATGAGATTATATATATATATATATATATATATATATATATATATATACACACACACACACACACACACACACATTTTTTTGGTTGTATTTTTACCATAAATGTCTTGGTTTCAACATTATGCAATTTGGTATTGTTTGTTTATTACTTAAAGCATCTTAAATTAAAATGATATGAACACCACATGAATTTAAAATATACATATATTGGTAACAATTGTATTATTTGTCTCCATTTATTGTTTTCCTTTTCAATTTATTGTTTTCCTTTCCAGTGCAACACTATCTGTCACAATATAAATGTAAACAGAAATATATATTCAAATTAAGCATAGCACAAAACATTTTTATTTAAAAAATTATTATATAAATTGTATATTTGCGGAGGACAATAATCATTTTTCACAGTGTCGATTATGAAACTGATCTGACGTGCCCTCTGATCTCACATTACATAACTTGCACAAGCACTATTTATGTTTCTTATTTTATTTCAAATCTGGACTTTGTTAACCTAGCCAAATTTAATTATAGTGTGCACAGTTTTCTTTTCTTTTTTTTCTTCTTTTTTTTTAACCTGAATTAAAGAGAATTAACATTAATTAAAAAAGAAAATCTACATGGACAAAATCATGAGTCTGAAAATATGTATTTTACAATTACAATATGAATATATATTGGTTTGACTAATGATCATCATCAGAAACTCATAAACACTGTTCTTCTGATGCTTCATCAAAGTGAACTCAGTGAAGCCTTTCATAACATCTCATAGTTGTTGTATAATACGCTTTGTATGTCATTGCATAAAAATACATCTTGTCGAAAGCCTGACTTTAATACAGGCAGTTACCAGAGTGCTAAGAAAGTAGGGAAACATGTTAGTAATTTGTCCAAACAAAGCAAAACTAGACTAGAGTGTGTACCAGCAAATTACACACCCACAAACCAACAAACACACCAATTAACTGAATGACACTCGTTCTTATTGAAATGCACAGCAAGTCCCACAGATATTTCTTTGTAGAAGGAAAAAAAGGTCTGTTAATGTGTTTTTGTGTCATTAGTAAAAAAAAAATGTGTACTATTAAAAAAAAAAAGAAAAAAAAATCCAGATGTTTATTTCAGCACTGTGCATGGGATCAAGGTTCTGCTGGAGAGGTTACTGTTGTCAGTCAACCCTGTGAATTCCTGTGAGAGGACAGCCCTGACTCAGCTCAGCTCTTTCTGCTCCCTTGCTGCTAAAGACAGCTCTGACCTGCCAATCAAAATGAATTGCCCTCAGAGACGAGAATATCAGTGACTTTCAAAGATCACATCGT
Organism: Carassius auratus; assembly: GCF_003368295.1. Classification (NCBI taxonomy): domain Eukaryota; kingdom Metazoa; phylum Chordata; class Actinopteri; order Cypriniformes; family Cyprinidae; genus Carassius; species Carassius auratus. The sequence continues at coordinate 33,226 of NW_020523677.1, read as the reverse complement.
TCATGTACGGTGCAGCCTGGTTGCCATATAAGAAAAAGAGATAGAAAAAAACAGAGGCCATGGTTTACTCAAAAGTTTGTGTATATATATATATATATATATATATATATATATATATATATATATATATATATATATATATATAAAAACTGATAGCAAGGACAAAAATCTACAAATATAATCTACTAATACTAATTCTACTAATCAGAAGAGCAACACAACACATACCTTGTCAGTTTCTTTTAATGAATCCAATATTTTGGGCATGCATACAGCAGCATGCATATAATAAATGTGCATTATATTTACACACAGGCCTGCATATATTCATACCTCATAAAACAATATTAATAATGCAAAAGCTTCAGTTAAAAATTATTATGCCTAACATATTTGTACCTATTCCCCTATTAGTATTAATAAAGTAAATGAATTGAGAAAAGCCACTATATGTAATTTGTTATATTGCACAAGCAAATTAGTACCTTTTATTTGCGATCTTAGAAAATCAGAGCCAGAGACACTTAACGAACGGGGAGGGCTAGTGACATTGACTCAGAGAGGGCTGAGTCACCAAAAGTTCAAAATCGATCGCTTGAATGTGCATAATCTGCTCTCAAAATCCTCCAGTAGCTCAGAATTATCACTTCACAGTATTTGATGTTCAGTTCCATTTTTTGTTTTTTATGAGAGTTCTAACACAAAGCCTGTCAACTAAATCATCTTTCTCTAGGTTTTCCTTAGGAGGACTCTAAAAGAGATCTTAAACTGATTAGTTAAGTTAGAATCTGTCATCTACTCTAGACTGGTATACCTGTTCCTACTGAGACTGCAAATATGTTTCAAACTTTTAATCTGCAATTATTTCCAGAGGCACTGACTACCTAAGAACCACCATGTTTATCTGACCCAGAATGGTAATTCTACAAATGGCTGGACATCATTCACACAACAGCCAGCAGCATTCAGAGATCTATACGCTCATGTGTTGAATTTACACCAGACTTTTGACTCCAGAATTGCTGAGTAACAGCATGAACAGGAAGCAGATGCACAAGGGTTCTTCCTAATGCTGCCGAACACCATCAGTGCTGGATCATGGAGAGGTTAGTTTTGTAAAATGCACATTTTCTCCTCTCAGCTGCAAATTCCATTTATTATAACTGTGTTTATGTTTTTCAAACATGCAATTTCAAAATAAATAGAGGGAAATGTCAAGGCGTTTACATTCCTACAGAATTTAACAAAAGACAGCAAGCGTTTCAGCAGTGACACACATTTATTGAGTTAATAGCTGTTATTGTATCCCTACAATACCATATGACCCACACATCACCAACTGATGACAATATGGCAATTGAACAAAATTTAAGTGTCAAAGCATTTTCAAAGTTAGCCGAGCAACAGAACTACAGAGCAAACAGAAACTGTCAAAATAAATAAATAAAATAAAATAAAATTTACCTGCCTCCCATGCAGCCTGTATTTCCTAATTGCAACTGGCCAATATAAGCAACCAAGAAAGTCCAACAGAAAAAAAAGAATGCTTTAACAGAGCATGAACTTGACTTACTTTCCATCAGTATAGATGGTATTCAAATTTATGGTCAACATGCTTACCTTTTTATAGAGAATGTAAACTTACCTGAATACAATCAAATATTCTTGAACTTTAAAATATAGATCGGTAGGTTCCAGTTATGGTTTCTTATAGACCATGCTAGTTCTCAAGCCTATGTTTTCAGCATGCATACAACAGAAGAGAATGGGTCTAATCAGTAAACATTATTTCAGGGGCCTTCACACTTGAAATAGTTAAAGGGACAGTTCACCCAAAAATGAAAACATTTCATTCCAACCTCGTTAGACCTTTGTTTATCTTTGGAACACAAATTAAGATATTTTCTATGAAATCACAGAGCTTTCTATCCCTGCATAGCAACTGACACATTCAAGGCCCAGAATGGTAGTTTAGACATTGTTAAAATAGTCCATTAGATATCAGTGATTCAACCATGTTATGAAGCTATGAAAATACTTTTTGTGTGCAAAGAAAACAAAAATAATGACTTAATTCAAAAATGTATTCTCCTCCATGTCAGTCTTCGCCACATGTTCATGAGAGTACCACAATGCAGTTCTGATACCATTGTGAATGCTCATCATTTGGAATGACATGAGGCTGGAGTAATTAATGACAGAATTTTAATTTTTGGGTGAACTAACCCTTTTACCCTGGTCCTGGATCATTATAAACCCCAGGTAAAGGGAATCCTGAGTTATCCTGCTTCACGTTTTATGCTGTTCATAATTGACCCAGGGTTAACAATTAATCCTGGGTATTCCTAATCTGTAATCCTAATCTGCCAACTATACTATCAAGTTTTCCTGAATGCACTTTTTGGACTATAAAGGTATAAAGCAGTGCCTTCTTCACTCCAATTTATGCATTTTCCATCATCATTTAATACTTTTCTGCTCAAACTCTAATGTGCTGTGTTTCTATAATTGTCCAAAGCATGTGAATGCAAGGCATTCCATTGGGAGTCTATTGCTACATGTAGGTAGCAAGCTATAACATTTATAATAACAATTGAATGTTATATTTAATTATAATAACAGTTTAATGTTTCCCACTGTACACATTTAACACTGCAATGTGGGATTAACACCCCAAAATCTGTGCTACTGTAACCAAGGGTTTCATAACCTCAGGTTAAAAGCAGGTAGGCTCTATAGTATGATGTACAGTGTGAAAAGCCCTTTTGTGTCAAGAGTACAGATGCTAGAAAACTTGAGTGTTAACATGCAAACACTTACTATCCTTTTCTGTATAAAGTATAAAATTTGATGCAAAATCTAAAACCTTAAAATTGCTGTAAAACTATTTAAATATCTTTACAGCTAAAATACCCAGAAGTAATGTCACTATAACTTTCACAATTCTGTTTTTAAATCCTCCACAAATTGTTTCCATTTACTGGCATTTTAAGCATATGGACACTAATGGAATTCATCGTTATGCCACTGAACCCAGAATATTCCTTTACAATAGGTTTGAAAAACTTTTCAGATAGGTCTGATTTACATAAACACCTTACTGGACATTACCTTGTTTAATGTGAAGGTACTTTACAGTGTTGTATAAGAGAAATGGTTTATAAAGACTCAACTGCTTTAGACCGAGAATAGGAGCTGAATCTGAACCAACCCAAAGGGCACAAGAGAGATCTGCAGCAGCTCTGGCGAGACCCAGAAAAGCCATAATGGAGGACAAATTGAGCATGTAAGTAGCAGTGAGCTCTTTAGTCAACTAAGGATCAGAGCAGCCAACTCTTAAACCCTGCACTTTCAGTATCTGCTCAGAATCTGTGCTCTTTCCCACTGATAAACTATTTAGCTGCTCTGTGGTTTCAACCCGCTGTTTCTGATGTTGTGAAATTGTAGCGAGAGAGTGCTGTGTTTTTACCAGGTGTTTTGAACGAACTGCAACCATTAGGTTGGACACAGGCACCTTATGATGGAGGGCAAGAGGTTGGGAACTACAACCCACTATCTATCTAACACACACTTCAACAGCAGCACAACAATACCACTATTCCAGTTGCCTAGCAACAAGTGCCTAGCAATAATAAACATACCTGGTTTGGCATTTTGACTGTTTGTGGGATCTTGCATAAGCCTCAGCATGAGTCTCATTAAGTGTAAGTCAATAGCGGTTTGAGAAGGGAAAGCTGAACAGTTTGACATCTGTGTGTTTATACCTGCTTTGAAACACTGTAGTCTGCCCTGCAGGAAACTCAGCAGGCCGGGAGAAGGCAAGACAGCTAGAACAACACTCCATCTCTGCCTACAGATTATATGCACGCTGTGTTCGCCCAGAAAAAAACCTGCTTGGCTCCTTGTAGAGATCACCTACGAAGCCAAATCAGATCAGAAATTGTTAATAAACACACACCTAAAAAGTTAGAAAAAAAAAAAAGATGGATGTAATCCAAAAACAGAAGAATCAGATGCAACTGCTCTTGAAACCTTTTCAACCTTCATTTGCAGCACTGTCAGGATCAAACTAGCAAGGCCAAACTTACCAGTGCTTCGAAGGTTTGGTGGAAGTGTCAAAATAAACTCACTTGAACATAGCCTATTGGGAAACTTTTAAACAGCCTTTACATAAAAAAACAAAAACAAAAACAATGAAAAAAACTGACTGCAGCTGCTGAGCAAACAAAACACTTAAAACAAAACCATTTTATTCGCACCCAAAGACATCTTACTTCATACGTAAAGCCCTAAGCTTTGACCTGACAAGTGTCAAAGTGGTGTCTAAAATCACATCTATATATATATAATTACAAAGCTTTTCTTCAGAGGGATCGGTTTCTTGTTTTTAAATATGACCTCTTTTGCTCGCTTCAGCTAAAACAAACAACCAAAAAGAAAGAAAAAACATTCACTTAAAACAGCCAAACGCTTCGTAAGTGTGCGTCAGAAATATTCATGAGTGCAATTAAAAGTCTCCATAGGGGAAAAAAAGCACAAGTACAAATCGAGCGTATTTTTAAACCGTGCAAATCCCCTGCATAATTGCACCAATAGATGAATTTAACCATAGCCATCTGAATCCAGGGCAGACTTCTATGAAGAAGATGAGAGATGCAGGACTTGGATGCTGCACCCTCGACAACTGAGGATATTATGGGATTGGAGCCAGATTGTTACATATTGTAACAACAATATGGCATTTTGTAGGGTTGTCGTGTTAGTAAGCTCATCTGGAAGCCGGCGGCAATAATTCTGGTGCGTCTCTAAGCGTGCCCTTGCACGGTACATTGCCCCCTCATGAAAGTAATATGGTTTTGCAAACTCTCAGCAGGTTCAGTTGTAGAGGAGCTTGAGCCAAGCGCATTGTTTTGTGATGACAAAAGAAGAAGAACATGGAGCAGGGAGGGTATTTACATTCTTCATTTTCTCTCCACAGACGGCGAGATTATTGCCTGCCATTATGAGTGCGTTCCAACTGGGAGCAATTTATTTAGATTAAACTTCGCTGTTGTTTCCTTAATGCATTTCAGAAAATATTAAATTGTGTGAGGAAGGGCATGAGCACAAACAGAAGAGAGAGAGAGAGAGAGATAGAGAGAGCTGTAATAAGCAAAAAGGTGTGGAGCGACAGAGATGGAAAAGAATTATCAGCGCAAATTTATTTTATGGACTCGCAGAGAAATGAAACAATTCTGTTATGATTTTGTCAGACTGAGAGATACATTCAGTTTAAGATGGAGGGGCCTTGTGTGCACTCCTTCCACGGCGAAAATCATAATGATCTCAATTACATGGTCATCTGTCAACACAAACAAGTTTGTTTTCTCCAGGTGTCACCGTCTCTGATGGAAATGTCAAACACGCCAGCGTAGATTTAAAGAAAACCTTTGCATTGAAATGACAGATGCACACTGTTAGGGAACAAACAGGAAAATGACAGAGCTGGTCGGGTGCTGTTGTTTCCAGTGTGAATACTTTCACAAATGAGAGTCCATTACTTTGCTCACTTGTTGGGACATCATGGATCCAATAGCTTAAAGCGCTTGACATAATGAAATTCATGAAACAGACCTCATATTGTAAATTACATCAGATGTGTTATGGCTATAATGGTTCCCGTATTAACTATCTGAACTCTCAGGCTGAACTCATTAGTATTCACATGTCAAGTTTCCACATGTACTGAACAAAAATGTACTGACAGCATGTGAACCATACAACATCTATAGCAGTTACACAGAATCAGATATCTATAATAATAAACTCTTAACCCAACCCTACATTAGCCACTTTTCAATAAAATAAATCTATATTTAGGCAGAAAATGATACTGACTTTTGTTACATTAAACTCTTGTCCATATTCATGTAGAAAATCAACTTAGTTAAGCCCATAAATTCAACATTTATTAACATTTTTACATTTGAAAGTTTTTCATATGTGTAAATGTTTACATTTTAGTTGCCATTTGTAAAACAAATAATATTACAGTGTCATTATTTTAGAACCGTTTGAATTATTTATTTATTTTCCTAATTTTAAAACCTTTTCAAAGGTCTGATGTCTCTTCGGCTCATCAAGGCTGCATTTATTTGATCAAAAACAGTAATATTGTGGAAAACAACTTTTAAACAACTTATAAAAACAACACTATAAAATGTGATTTATTTCGGTGATGTCAATGCATCATTATTCCAGTGTCACATGATCCTTCAGAAATCCTTTTAATATGCAGATTTGGTGCTCGAGAAACATTTCTTATTGTTATTAAGAAGAAAACTGTGCTGCTTAGCATTTTGAAAAGGTTTTTATTTAGGTTTCTTGGATTAATTGAATTTAAAAGTAATCATGCATTAGAACTAACTCCCTATGGACACACAAAAACTGAAAGTTACACAGCCAGTGTGTTGCTCTAAATGTTCAGAGATTGAACCTCCTGCATACACACTTAGTTAAAATCTTAGCACTGTCAAGGGGAATATTATTTTACTACATCTCAGTGCAACCTCATTAAAGCACATTGCTGAAACCACCTCATGCCTGCCGCTGCCCTGCGCCTGCGGCTCAGCTTATGCCAGTCTGCCCCCTGTGCCCAAGGCATGCAGAGAGTAAAGGCTCTGCGTCATACTGCATATCGACATCATTCATCTATAGCATGGAACTGAAAACCTCATAACAAAGAATTATAGAGTAGCTAGTTGCCTGTTTACAAGAATTAAAGCATTAAATCTTTGTTTCATTACTTTTAGCACACTAATCTAGATTTAAATCTGGAATTGGACAGTCATGTGAACTGAGAAATTCTCTCACTTCAGAGCCTACAGCTCTGAAGCTTCCTATATTCTGTAAACAGCAAAAGCCAAATTTGTTGGTCTAAACTTGAAAAATGACATTTTTAAAAATATTAATACAAAAATACTATAATATAAAATAAATAAATAAATAAAAGAAGTCATAACAACTCAGGCTCTAGGCATGTAATATGTGTGGGGAATTTAGTTTCCAAGGCAACAGAGCATTCCAGGAGAGCTGAAGGGAGGGGTATGAGTTTAAATATATATTTTTATGAGATTATATAAATGAAAGGTGGATGAAGAACAGGGGTGTCAGGCTGATTATGTAAAAACTAGCAGGGAGGGTGGTGGGTCATGCTTTTGGAAACATTTGAATTTCCTCACTGCATTGCAATGAGCACGTTTCTGAGCTTCAGGAAGTACTCTTCTATGATTGTTATATCAGAGCTGAAATACTCTTTCAGCACTAAAAAGCACAGCAGCATTATTAAAGAATTAATTAATTTCAGGCATCAATGTGACTTGTCTATTGTTCATCGTTCAATTATTATTATTTTTTTTCATAACATTTATGAATAACTAATAGCATGTTTTTCTATATAACTCGCTTTCACTGGTATAAATCACATGAGAAAAAAAGCAACTGGAATAAACCCATGATTAGGGTTGTATGTATCTTTGGAACAGTTAAATCACCATCTGTCAGTTATGTTTGATAAACAAATCAACAGATATGTTTTGCTTATAATCACATCTTTTGCAGTACTTCTTAACTTCTTTAAATTATTTAAAGCACTGTCTATTATTAAATATTTCTTTGCAATCAATTTTGTTTCTGTCAACCATACATAATGCTTAAACGCTTGAAATGAAATGGCACTTGCTTCACATGTACAGTTTGCTGAACATTGGGTATATAGGGTGAAATAATGTTTATGTTCGCTTTGTTTCAGAAGAGTGCTAATTTACATAATATGTCTTTCATCTATTTCATGCTGTGAGAACCAAAGTTGATACCAGTATCCCAAGAAAAGAAAGAAAAAAAAACAGAAAGACACATTAACATCAGAGAGAAAGCAAATGAATAAATAAAATGCAAATGACCCACAATTCATGATCACATCAAAACATGTCACTTTCCTTCATCCACTGTGCTATCTGCCTCTACATTTTCTAAATGCTAGTTTACCGAATCAATTGAGGTTAGCTATAGGTATAACTTCTATAGTATTGGTCTGCTCTTAATGATCTGTATTGAAGACTCCAGATGGTGCTCTAGGTCTTCTCCCAGTGGTGAATCCATCTTATTTGTCTACCTGTACTAGATATATTTTAAGGCATTTATGTTACAATTTCTATGAATGTGTGAAACAGTTCTGCCAGAAAAAGAGCTGAGAGTTTAATTTCATGAAGGCCCTGGTAGTGATGTATTAGCTGAACGTGGCAGATACTATGAGTATAGTACAAACAACAGCTCCTGTAAGGTCAAACTCAGGTTTTGAAGGCACTTTCCTGTTCTCTAGAGGTATATCATGAGATAATATCAACATTCCACATCCTGGACATGAGTTCCTCGTCTTGGCCTCTCACTGGACCATCTGCTCTACATCTCCAGGCTTGAATGTCACTTGCTTTTCATTGCTTTCATTTGAGCCAGCTGAGAATGACTGAGCTGTCGGACGAGCCAGAAGCCCCCTGCTCTCTCTCTGGACTTCCTTCTTTTCAGGCAACAGTGCTAATTAAATACACAGGGTTTGGCACAGATGCCCACTTCACTCTCTTCATTGTGGGTTTCATAGCAGTCCTCCTGCCACTGACCTAAATATTCATCTCACTGCTAGGACTGGGTTTGAAAGTATTGATTCTCATTTTTAATTGAAGACTCATTCTTTCAGCTGTTTTCAGTTGACGCATGAACAAAAACAAGATTTTGTAGTGCACCTTCCATCCAATAAATTGCAATATGCTTTGTGCTTTGTTCATTTTGATATCTGACAAAGTCTCAACTTTCAAATATAATGTTTTGGTGCTCTTTAATGTAAAGTTACACATCAGCATCGCTTTAACTGCCTCAAATCAAGAAAAGCAGTATAGAGTACACATGAACCAATCATCTCTTCCTCTGTACAACTAGTTATAGCACAAGGTAAACATGAATGAATATAAGAAGGTATGTTGAAAGATACGCTACAACTTAAATGTAAAATGTATAAAGATGCCAATAATGTAGCTTGTAAACAATGTAACATTTCATATATCTTAGAGAGGCCATTCAATCACCATAGCACATTTGCAGACTCTTTAAAAAAAGAAGAAGGGATGCCACACAGTGGTAAACATGGCCTTGTACCAGCTTTTTTGAGATGTGTTGATGCCATGAAATTTAAAATCAACTTATTTTTCCCTTAAAATGATTAATTTTCCCAGTTTAAAGGGGGGGGGGGATGCTATTTCATGCATACTGAGATTTTTACACTGTTAAAGAGTTGGATTCCCATGGACAAAGTTTCAAAAATTAAGTTGTATGTTTGAAGGAGTATTTTTGTCACAAGTTTTGGAAAGTTTTTTTCGAGTATGGCTTTGTGTGACGTTAGATGGAGCGGAATTTCCTTATATGGGTCCTAAGGCACTTCTGATGGAAGAGCGCGCGCTCCCGTATAGCAGAGCACTGAGAGCACAACAGACTTCACTGATGAGAGCGAGAGCGTCGCGAAATGTCACAAAAGAAGTGTGTTTTTGTTTGCCAGGGCAAGACAACCCTGCACAGATTACCGAAAGAGAAACAGCATTAAGGGACCAGTGGATGGAGTTTATTTTTACAGAGCATCAACGGAGTTGTGCAAGTGTTTTTGTTTGTTCCCTGCATTTCGAAGATGCTTGTTTTACAAACAAGGCCCAGTTTGACGCCGGATTTGCACATCGTTTATTTCTTAAGGATAATGCAGTCCCAACGAAAAAGGGTCACGATCGTGTGTTGGAACCGCATGCGGTGAGTAAAACTGCTTCAAATATCTCTGTGTTGTTAACTTAGCTGTCGGCGTGTAAGCACATCAAGTAAACAACATGCGATGTTGTCATCAAACTGCACTTTCCACATGAACACCTTAAAAAAAAAAAAAAAAAAAAAAAAAAAAGACGACATAAAGTGGAACTTAGTCATTTTCCAAAACCGCTAAGCAAATATATAGTTTCAGTACTTACCACATAGAGACGTTGTTGCTGATGCTGCTCTTGTTAAATTTCAGCCTCTGGATCTGATTCTGGATCATAAATATACGCTGAATCTGACTGTTAGCCATGGTTTGTTTTGGATGTTTTTTTCCTCATGGTAATGTCACAGCTTCCAAACGCTCTCAACGCAAAAGCCTACTGGCGCTCGTGAGTCGTGATTCTTTAGCTCCGCCCACACGTCACGCCTCTAGGCGCTCGTGTTTTTCCGGGAAAAATCGGTACAGACTATCTTTCTCTTATGAATATAATAAAACTAAAGACTTTTTGGAGTTATGAAGGATGCAGTACTACTCTATAGGTACTCAAGATTAACAGGATATTGAGTGAAAACGAGCATTTCACCCCACCCTTTAAACATTTGATATGTCATCTACAGTAGGGGAGAGCAGGGGCGAAAGTACCATTTTTCAGAAAAACTTCATTTTAAAAGATAATGTTGTATACAGAGATATATTTCTTCTGTGGCCAGTAACTCAGAAGTGTGGTCTAACAATACCAGGTGGTATTTTGTAGAAATGTAGAAATATAATTTCACTTTGAACATAAGTTGAACATTGTTACTTTCGACCCCATCGGTTGGGACGAAAGTAACACACAGGTGGGTCAAAAGTAACACAACAATATAAGCTAGATTTTTTTCTGTTAGTCTTATTTTTCTTAAGTATACCTGATTGTGACCTTGTTAATAAATAACTGCAAACATGTTTTTTTTTAAAAATTATTAAATTACATTTTCATATTTTCATTTAAAATTTAAGTTTAAGTTTCATCAGATGTCTTAAAACCTGACTGTATTTTTTATTGTAAATTTCAATGTATTATTTGTAAAATGTAAAATTTAATCACATTAGCATAATAAAAAACTCTAAACAGGACTGTTTATGTTTCCATCCAGATGTTTTTATGCATGAATTGAAAATGTGCATTAAAACATCTGGAAACACTGCAAATTCACAGGTGGAGGTGTAAAGGCTAAGATATGGCTAAAACCTAAATATAAATGTGACGTAGCAGCTGCCCAGAGAGAGATGTTCCTCTATGTCCAGAAACACCCTCTCAAAAACATCTGGATAAAACCAGACCTCTGTCTGTCTTTCTGACCCTCACTAAGACATATTCTTTTGGTATAATATGACATTAACATTTGTAAGAAATGATGCAAGACACAGAAATTCACAATATAGCTTGCACTGGAACAAAATAAATACTTTTTGTGACTGTAGCAGGACAAAAGTAACAACTGTTACTTTCGTCCCGACAGGAACTCCTGACATTTAAACTCGATTTAATTTTATATTAAAAAAAAAATTTGAAAATGCAAACTTTAGGATGTGTTAAAGCACTAAATAACCTGTAGATTGATCATTACTTTGAAACACAAAACAAGAAAAACAACACGACTAATAAAAAAAATTGCCGCTTCAACAATTTACTTTTTGTACTCGAAAACAGTTTTACGGACCTAACTTCCGGAAACGATGAGGAAATCACATGATATTTCTCAGCTCCGTCAAGGATTGCATGCTGAACATGCTGTCATAGCTGGGAATGCAAATGCAGAAAGAGGCTCGGAGAAAATTGCTTTGTTACTTTCGCCCCGGTTCTCCCCTATGTTGTAACCTGAATAAAATATTGAAATGTACAACTTCCACATCATTGCATTCTGTTTTTATTCACAATTTGCACAGTGTCCCAACTTTTTTGGAATTGGGTTTGTACATTATAATACATATTAAATGTATTTCTGTCATGATAACTCTCTTGAGAGTTTAGCATGGTAATGTGCATGGCAATGTTAAGGTTTTTGATCTTGGCAGAAAAGATCTGCTAGCCTGTTGCTGCTGCAGAGCAAGTTTCAAGACGTGATACTGCCAATACATCCATAAACATGCTGCTGTGAGCATGTAGGAAATACTGCTGTTGCACACATTACATATAAAATAACCCTGTCTACAAAATACATACAATTACCCTGTAGCAGATCTATTCAAGTGAATGAATGAATGAATGAATGAATGAATAAATGAATGAATGAATGAATGAATGAGGAATTTATATAGTGCTTTATTGTGTAAGGCTGTACACCTGAAGCGCTTTACAATCATATGGGAGGGGGGTCTCTCCACAACCACCACCAGTGTGTAGCATCCACCTAGTTTATGTAATAGCAGCTACAGTACAACGGAGCCGATGCGCTCACCACACACCAGCTACAGGTGGAGAAGGGAGAGAGTATTTGAATGTTGAGCAGCAATCTCATTTGCTGCAAATGTGAAAAGAAACCAATCAGCTGCACCATGTTAAAAATGATGCGATTATATCAGATCAATTAGAGCCTATCGCTTGTGCCATCTAGAGCTTTATGACAGAACTTAGATTTTTATTTAACCTGTTCTTCAATATTTAATGTGTTATGGAAAGCCACTATTGAGAGTAGAAGCCACTAAAATGTTATTACAAAATGTAAATGTTTGTATACAAATTTGTTACATTTTAACCATTGATACTAATGTACAGGACCACATGAAAGGGTTCACTGTATAGTTTACAGCATTAGCTAGTGTTCCCTGAGATAAATTTATATAACGCTACGGATATAAATCTAGAGGAATTAAACACCAAACGTGTGAATCGAATTGTAAGATTTGTCAAAACCCATCCCTACTCACTACACAGTGACTGTGGGATTCTCATGCTTAACTTTCATCCTCATTTTCTCTTTTAACGTAGAGTCTTCTAGTTGAATCTATTCCACACAGGGCACAAAACTCAGGCGGAAATTCTGAGGCGAAAATCACATTCAATTAGAGATAGGATTCAACACAAGAACAATGGTGCGCAGTGTAAACGTACAGTGCAGCTGACATGAGAGCTGAACTACATGGATAGAAGAATTCTAATGGATCCTCTCACCAACGCTGTTATGGCACTTTAGTGCACTCTTAACAGCATGCTCTCCATTCCTGTCTGCCTCTCTCTCTCTCTTTTTCTCTATCTCTTTCTCTCTCTCTCTATTCTCTCAGGCCTGTGCAGTTTAATTGAGGTCTGTGCAATTAAATTGTGCCCTGGAAGCCATATTCAGCTTACTCGATAGATAGTGGCAGCACATCCTGAGGAAATAAGGGCTCTAACCTGTTCAGTCCCTACCCCTTCCTCTCCCCGAGGAAATTTTGATGTGTCATAAAAATGTAAGCTCTTTCAGTCTGTACCAACAACACCCCTCCACTGCCACCAGACCCTGTTGTTGTGACATCACTTCTTTATCTTAGACTTATCTGGAGATCTATAGCGGTCTCTCACATGGCTGCAGCACCTCGCTACTAGCCCGTAATTAGCAAGCAATTCCATTAAGGTAAATGAAAGGGTCTATGTGGCTTAATGGCTTCGAAATCAGTGGCTGGAATACATTTCATCCATCAGAAGCCGCCTTAAGTTTAACAAGCCAATGAACTCAACATCACCTTTGTGGTAAGCGAAAGCCCCTGGGTAAAACACACAGTCTAAAGGTCTTGGTCTATATGGGCAGAATGCAAATTACATTCTAAATTTATTGTAATTATTTACTCCCCCTCATGTCATTGTAATACTGTAAAAGAAAGAATGTTTTTTTTTTTTTTTACATACAATGAAAGTTAATTGGGTAATTATTCAAAATATCTTCACAGAAGAAAGTCATAGGTTTGGAATGACTTGGGGATAAGGAAATAAACTTCCATTTTTCGGGTGAGCTATTCCTTTAACATGTGATACATACAGTATAGCACAAAGCATTACAGTTTATCTATCTCTCACCATAACCACTGAGATGTCAGCTTGAATCTACAGTCTTTCATGAAGAATGATGTCTGTTTTCCATTAAAGACGTGTTGACATGTTCAGTTTCATCTTTCTCCTGCTTTTGAAGTCACTCTTTTTCACCATTAAGATGATTCACTGCACTCTAAAGAAGCACACATAATATTTCAGTCTAGCTAATGTGTATGAAACACAAAACACCTGATCTGAGGAAAGAAAGGATGGTGGATTAGGTGGTCCATACAATGATGTATCTTTTAGACCATAAATGCTGCAGACACAGTTCAAAAGTTTTGGCTCATTAAGATAAAAAAAAAATGTTCAATATAATATTTAATGTTGAAAACAGGAAATAAATAAGAAAAGAAAAGCATTTCAATGAAATAATTTTTGTAACATTGAAACATCTTGATTTAGATAAAATAATAAAACAAAGGATATTAGGGCTTATTAACTTCACTTTTCTGAGGCGTTTTTGCAACGACTTTTAACCAGCTTGTGTCAAGGTTTAGAAGAATAGAGTACAGCATCTCTGATAGTCTTTGCAAGTAATACAGATTTAAACAGTCACGCAGTAATTGTTATTCTTCCACTGTTTTCCATGGTAGTCAATGCCCTCTAGACTATAACTCAGCTCAGCTCTTGGTGCTTCATGCTTCCTTCCACATTTTTACTGCCACTTCAAATAAGAGTCAATATTACACCCACACCCTTTATGAGGTTCTGTCTGCACTGAGAAAAAATGTGCCCTATTAAGACCAAACAAGACCTGGTTGTTTAGACTTAAATCACTTCCTTTGGGCAAAACACTGGTGCCCATAGAAGAGCCAGAGTCGTCCTCTGAAACAAGTTTTTTTCTCTATTATAAGTTTCCTAAATCGTAATGCTACAATGTTTCTGAGGTCTCCAAGATCATTAAACCTTTTTAACAATACAGTCAAAAGATATGTGCCTAGGTTTACCCCAAGAGAACGAACCAAAGGGATTGATGAAACCTGTTCTGGTCTGAAAACAGCCCTTCACCAATGCTTAATCATCCTGACATGGACAAAGACCCACACCTGACCTCACACAACTTTCAGGCAAACTGATGAACAAACTGGTTACATGACTCCTTGCTGATAACACTTTCCAGGAAAGGTCAATTCAATTATTCCATATTTAACAGTATTGGCTGTGTGACGCGAAGTATTAAAGTCACTGAACTCGCTGTATAATGATTTTCACCTCCACACTCCCCACCACTTCAAACCTTTTATCCACATATATTTGAGAAAAAAAAAAAAAAAAAAAAAAAAAAATTTATATATATATATATATATATATATATATTAGGGGTGTAACGGTTCACAAAATTCACGGTTCGGTTCGATACGATACACTGATGTCACGGTTCGGTTCGGTTCGGTTCGATACGTTTTAGATACAGCAAAATGTAAAAACATCTCAACTTTTCAGAATGCCGCAAGCGCACCGCGGGTCATGTGACAAGAACTAACCAATCAGCTTCATCCTTTCCCGTAACAACGTTGAGAGCTCAGCCAAGATGAAGGATCAGCTGATCATAGTTGTATATGGATTGCAATTTTGAAATAAATTTAGTAGCAGAGCTACTGCAAGCGATTTTTAGAGCTGCAAATCCATTTATCCTTCGCTGAAATTTCCGCGTCTCATGGAGAGAGCACGTCATTGTTGCTTAGCAAAGACAGACGCCTCATGAGCGCTTCTGCCCGAGCGCTTTGGAAAGGAGGAGAAAGACGCGCTTAGCATTTTCCATGCGTTTTTAGGCACGATATGTGAACGGCCCCTAAGGCGCTCGCTCACTCAGCACGCGCTGAAGGCTCGTTGCAAAATGTCTAATGCATTTAACAGACCAGAAATATAAGATCCTAAAATAACCAACAGGTCTGGTGTTTGGGTTGGATTCCCTGTAAGCTATAGTGTCTAAATGCTGCAGGGATAGTTTGCTGCGTGCATGTTTCTCCTTTTTTTCGTCTTTTCCCAGATAGTACTGACGCATATATCCCAGATATTCCCGCTGGTGTTTTTTTTTTTTTTTTTTTTATTCCCGCTGGTGTACCCTGTCATGTTGCAGATGCGACATACCGTTGTTTTTTTATCCACCACTCTCTTGCCATCACCATTATAGCTTAAAGGGAATCCAAAGTGCACCCAAACACCAGACCTGTTGGTTATTGGAGGATCTTCTCATTTTTAGTCTGTTAAACGCATTGGCTATTTTGCAACGAGCCTTCAGCGCGTACTGAGTGAGCGAGTGCTGCTGAGTAGCCTAACATAAACATATAAGATGGTGTTTTTTTCTTCTTCGGGAGTGTCAGGGGCGTTGCCTGTTACGTTGTTTGGGTTATTGGGCTACCTTGTTGAACGCATATCATTATATTTCTCTCTCTCTCTTTTTTTTTTTTTTTTCAAATATAATTAATTACTCCAACGAACCGTTCGGTATACATAATGCGTACCACGTACCGAACCGAAAGCGTCGTACCAAACGGTTCAATACGAATACGCGTATCGTTACACCCCTAATATATATGTGTGTGTGTGTGTGTGTGTGTGTGTGTGTGTGAGTGTGTATATATATAGTACAAACAACACCAATATCTAATATATTTTTGGCATTAAAAAAAGACAGATTATTTAGGAAAATATCATTAACATTTCAAAAGTTTTAGTTTGATGTTCAGCAATGCAGAATGTTTCCTCAAAGCTGAATTTGTATGTTCCTTACAACTATTCAGTGTCACTGTGAGAAGAGACAAAAAATAGAGAGGGGTGAAATGGAACCACAATGATTTTTAAGCTGAGTACCCGAATAATAACCAAACAACTAATCCTACTGAACTTAATGTGAATTCACTCCTCTGCATTTAGCATATCTCAAACAGAGATGAGACTCAATGTAAGAGGATTTTGAGATTAATCTAAAGGTTTACTATCTTGGGAAATTGTTTTGACTTTGAACCATCTGTTTCCATGCAATTTCCTTTTGTTCTCTGCATATAAATCTAAAGTTTAAAAAGGTGAGTAGAAGAATTTCCAACATAAAATAAGGTAGATTAAGTTAGGAACATCTTGTTAGATGTTCTTTGCTGTTCTTCTTGCTCCTTTCATTTCATCTCTTTTTTTTCTACCTCACATCACATCATTGTAAGATTTGTTTTTCCGTCGTTTGTTTTTTTACTTTTTTATGTTGAAAATAATTTAGTATGACATGCTGTTAAATTAAGCAATGACTGCTACAGGGTTCTTGTTAGAGAACTTATGAGTCATGCATGTTATGTTGAACTTTCAATGGCTGCTAATCAAAGGGTTGATAGTAGGCAAGTGTAAGGTTTACAAACATTACAAATAATTAGCCTAGTCATTATAATTACTTTATGAACAATAAATAAACAGTAATGATAAATTATATGTGAAAAATACAAAAATATTAAATAATAGTCATAAATAAATGTCATAGTTAAATGAAACCAATAAGCGAAGTCACAAAATCATTTGCCCTGTACAGATTCAACAACGCACAGGACTCAAAATTAACATATCGTCACAGCTTTTTATACCACTGCAAAAAAACAAAGGCTGCATCCATACTCAAATTACATGCAAACATCAGCATTAATGTAAACAGCAGTGAGTTATCTACTACCTTAAAATCAGAACATGGCATGTTTTTGCAAATGTGTAAAGTACAAATTAATCTTTTTAAATATATACCATCCACATGCAAATTGTCTCTTAAATTCTAAATATTTTCAATTGACTGCCAATGTTCAAGCAACATTTTTTAACATCAGCAGCTACTAGTTTTGCAGAGAATATTGTGAAATGCTTCACAATTGATCCATTCTTAATGAACCCAGAACAAAGAGTTCAGACTTTGTGT
Organism: Carassius auratus; assembly: GCF_003368295.1. Taxonomy (NCBI): domain Eukaryota; kingdom Metazoa; phylum Chordata; class Actinopteri; order Cypriniformes; family Cyprinidae; genus Carassius; species Carassius auratus. The sequence goes on along the minus strand of NW_020523677.1, from coordinate 15,460 downwards.
TCAATGCACTTCAAATGAAATGTATATACCACTGCCTCGTCTCACTGCTTCCAACCATCTATTACCTATCGTTCTCTCTCTCTCTCTCTCTCTCTCTCTCTCTCACACACACACACACACACACACACACACAAACAAACACACATACACACACATTCTATATGTAAAATGAGGTAGAGTGAGGGGAAAGTAGCATTGCTAAATACAAGCCTTTGATCAAGAGGGCGAGATAGAATCCGAAATGGCACTACAGGGCAGCATGTAAGGCACAGGCAGGCGGCTCTGTACCCAGATAGGCTATGTGTTGCAAATCTATTACAATTATGTTGTGAATAATTTGTGTACAAAATTCCTACAGTGTTTTTAAAACAGTGTTTTTAAAACACTGTCTATAATAGATAAAAGGGTGCAGACTTTGTAACCTAAGTGAAAAAAAAAGAATTACACTTTTATGTTTAATTATTGGGCAATATATCTAAAAAAGAAATACTCCTGGCTCTAAAACTAATGGGCCATGGCAAATTCAGCAAACTTCTAAAAAAAAAAAATATATATATATATATATATATATATATATATATATATATATACATTTGCTTAAAACAAAATAAAACACTCCCAGTTTCCATGTCAATAAAAAAGTTTCAAAACAAGTAGCATTGTCATAATTACCGAAGATATACAATAAGAATTAAAGCTGCAAGCAGCGATGTTTGGGACAGATCAGACATTGCATGTTTAAGTTAGTGTAAAACAAAATCATTTCCTGTTGTCAGCAGGGTGCGGTATGATTATAACTGAAAATTGGCCATAAGATATGTTCAGGCCAGGACTCTTATAAAACGTGTGAAGATTGGGGCAGATTGGGCATTGTTTGCATGAGTTACAACAACTTCCTGTTTGATGGTATTTAATAGTAAGAGTTGCTAGCATGTTTGAGCATATTTCTAGCATGTTTAGCACACAATGGCATATTTTATAGGGTTGCTAAAAGTGTATCACAGTATTAAACGTGTCAATTCCCTGTTGCCAGTAGGGTTCCGATACTCCTTATCGATTCCTAGTTTCGTTTTCAATAAGATAAAGAATCCAATATAAAAAAAAAAAATAAGTAAAACTTATAGATGTCAAACATTTATTCTGTCTTTTTACAAAGGCTTCTGTTGCAGCTGAATAACATGAGCAAAAATCAGCTGCCTACAGAACAATGCTTTTAAAATAAATATCACAACAAAAACAACTAGATTAATATAATTTTTTAAATATTAAAGTATTAAAGACAAGTAAACAGTTAGTAATAAAATAGGAACAAACAAATCAATTAATAGCATAAATAAATACAACTGAACCAAATTCAAGGTACAGAAACCCAATTAAATGTATTTTTTTTAAATTAAATTAGAAAAACTTTTCTTTTCAGAAATACAAAATAGATTCATTAAAGTTATTAAATATATTCAGTCAAGATAAGTGAATGTTTTTCTTTTGTTCTTTGATTAACATTAATGACAGGCAGTGTGTTTATAGGCTGCTGTCTCTTTAACACCGAATGCACGCAGCACTAAAAATACTATACATGTGTTTTCTTTCTCATCTGTTTATGTTCACTTAATACAAAAAAGCATAGGTACTGTTCAATAAATATGAAAGAAGTCGGTTTTGGCTGGGAACAACTTTTTCTACAGTGGAAATACACTGAACGAGGATTAATGTTCCAATGGTTAAGGGTGAAGCCAAATCCATAATCAAATCAGTAATTGTACAAAAATGGCAAAGGTAATAGTAGGCAGAATTTAATGCAAGACATTACCATAAATCTCAGAAGAATGTGACAGGGAAAAGGGTTACTTCATGGAGTCTAAACAGAAGGGAAGAAGTGGTCTATACCAGACTTAGACTATGATATACAGGACTAAACTCCACATTACATAGGAAAGGGTAATGGTTTATGCATAGTGTGCCAAGACAGAGAAGATGTTAATCATGTACTTTTATCTTGTGAGAAGTATAATGATAGTAGAATAATCTGGCAGGAAATGCAAGGGGAGAACTCTATTCATGAAAGTCTAGAAGAAAAGGGCATGCCAAGGGAGAGACTTAAAGCTGTATTTATTTATCTTAATAACACTGGTTTAATGAAAAGAGTATAAAGCCTATTTTTTTTTTTTTATTAATAGAAGCCTAGACTTTATGACATTCATGGTATTACACACTCCTGTACAGTTGGTGGTGGTAAACTACAAAATAGTAATCTGCCAAGAATCAGAAGAAGTAGAAGTAATACACGGAATGGTCCGAGAATGGACGAGAATCAGAAACCCACACACAGGAGTCTAATCAAACATGTGAGGTTTAAGACAGATTAGATATCTGAAAGTGAAAGAAAAAAAAAAAAAAAAACAGCGTGTATAGGAAAGTGATTGTAGGCTTTCGCAAGTGTCAGCTCGACATAATTTTTATGCATCTTCTCCAGTAGCTGTGCATCTGCTCAAATGTCAATGAGACAGCTTGTCTCTTTGGAGCTCCAGGTCGAACCATGACTCATTTTTCAATAGCTAGCAAATGTAGTGAACTCTTCAGCCAGGACTCAGTTCGGTTGTTTGGTGTGCACCAGAGTGCGATTGCTGTATTCACACCTGCCAAAAAGATCTGCAACAAAGGGGGAAACGAACCAGAGTTTGTTTCAGCCAAACCAAACAAGACAGGTGTGAACACACCCTTTGAATACTGTGATAATCTGAACTTCAAGTAAAAATGTTGAGAAACATTACTCTAGTAGATATCTGTCTATAGCATTTGCAAGAACACATAATGATTCACATAATGAATACTTCAGTCTAACACGTGAAGCCTTAATAGTTTGTCATGCAGTGAAAATATTCTTGTATAGTTTCATATATATTGTGACTGACAGCACAATGACACTCTATTGAATCACTTTGTCATGTGCTTATTCAAACTAGAAATAATCATTTGTTCTTCTTTGATTGCACATGATTGAATCAGCTCTGAATCACACAGGTGATGATGAGGTGTGTTCCGCAGACAGAGGCAGAAACTTCAAAGGCCTTTCAGAAAGCTACGGTTCCTTCACTGGGGTGTGTGATCTGACTTTGATGGTTATTCTTACGCCTGTTTGAATCACCAGCTACTGCCTCTAATGTCCCGAGAACCTAATGGTTTCTTTGGTTATCATCCATTCAGCTCCAGCTGCCATTTCCGCCCCAAACTCAGTAACATTTCGGAGCAAAAAACAGCCCGGTTTAGTTCATATAATTATCTCCTCAAAACAAACTCGCTGTCAGTCATCCTAATGTTTATTTATACATTCATTGTTATTTGTGCCTAATTCTGTTTTATGTTTATCTGTAAGCTTTTTTCCCTGCCCTATTTTTCTAAACAGTTGCTATAGAAACATACCAGAAGGAAAGACTTATTGAAGTATTTTCTGCAATGCCAGAGTGTTCCTGTAAAGCCCATCCTGGAGAACAGAAACAAGCTGGTTCTGGCAGGCAGGTTTAATAAGCTGTCCCAAGACACTCCACAACAACCCTTCACCTAAAGCCCCAGCAGTCCTGCATCACGGCATCTTCAGCACACCCCTCTCCAAAACACATGTCCTCCACTTCTGAGCAGCTCTGTGAACAGTGAGCAGTATTGTATGATAATACAGAAGGTGCATTCAGTGCTGGGATGGTGCCGTTCCCACTTGTTTTATTGAAAATGGTACACGGGCCATGGAAGAGACAGATTGCTCGGCCTGGTGGCTCCTGTTGCTGTATCATTAGCTGGCCCTAATTGGATATTAATGACTGTGCTTTTCCATTACAGCAAACAGCACACCTGACAACATTAATATTGTGGGGAGATAAGAGGAAACAGCCAAACCACCTCTGTGATTCCAAAAAGAGATGTGCTTAATGAACTAAAGGACTGAAAGGGTAAAGGACTTCCTTTCTGTCAAAAGGAGAATATCTGAACTAACAAACACACAAACATCCACATTTTCCTAGGATGTGTGTACATGTTTTTAAGCTTTTTTTATCTGCTTTTTTTTCTTAAAGGTCCCGTTTTTCGCGCTTTTTTGAAGCTTTGATTGTCTTTACAGTGTGCAATATAACGTGTTCATGTTTCGCGTGTAAAAAAAACCCCATATTTTTCACACAATTCACATATCTGTATACCGCTGTTTTCACTGTCACAAAAACGGGCTAATGACTTCCTTGTTCTATAAAGTCCCTCCTTCAGAAATACGTAACGAGTTCTGATTGGGCCAGCGGTTCCTGTGTTGTGATTCGACAGCAGCTTACAGCACGCTGCCCCTCCTGCAAACGCGATTGTTGGACTAGTTTTGAGAAGCAAGTGGGCAGGAGCATGTGCTGGAGATGTACTTATAATCACAGGAGCGTTTTTACTGACGAGATGCGCATGAAAATCGCATTCGTTTTTTTGCACAGCCCTAACATCTAGTTAACAAAGCTAAACAGCGTTGCCTTTTGTGTAGTAAGTTACAGAAACTGTTAAACGCACCAACTTAAATAATAAAATACACTTACCGGTTGTGGTCCATAAACAACGCCATAAGGAGGGAACTGCTCCATCTTACAAGAATAATCTTTTTGCGAATCCTGAATTAAACTGATTGAGATTGAGGAAGTTGTCCTCAGCAAAATGTGCTGCACATAGTGTTACATGTGGATTATAATTTTCGGGAACCGAGTTAAACATAAATTGTAACCATTAATCTCCAAGTACAGCGTCCCTGGGAAGCCCAAACAAAGATGATTGGAGATGAAAATAACAGCGTTTCAACGACATGGCAAACACAAATGCAGCTCTTCCTCTTCTCCGTCGGAGCGCAACAAGACCACGCCCCCTGTTTGTGAATTTATGTGGGCAGAGGCTCTGAGCGGAGGTTAGTCAAAAACTGTTTTAGTGACGTCATTATTGCAGGAACTGTAGTCCAAACGGGTCGGTTTTTTTTAGGCGAATTCTGTTAAATGAAATATCTCACTTGGCATTGAACTTTGAGCTTTAGAATTTTACAGATATTATTTATACTCTAACAACAACATTACACACTAACTAAAGTCTAAAACATGGGATCATGTAGAAGGGGACCTTTAATAAAATTTAAACTAAACAAAGATAGAAATTATAAAATAAAATGAAAAACCTAATTCAGGCAGCTATGTGAGATGCTTTTCAAGTCCTTAACCAAAAATAGTTAAATACATTTTGAAAAATTATTAACTGTGGCATTTAGCCCCAGACTACAGTTAAACGCTTCTCCAACATGACTCACGAGACAGACATCTCATAATCGATTTATATTATGAAGCTTATTGAATTACAAACATTTATTTTAAACCTTCATTTATCTAAAACTGCTGGGATAAAGTAAATCATAAACAACTGGTTTCATATTAATTATTAAATTAATTATTAAAAATTGGAGTTTTCTTAAAAGCACTTTGTCTTTAGAATGCTTTCTTATACTTAGTACATTATTTTCAAAACCTGCAGCCAAAATCCTGGACAATTCAAATGCCCTCACACTGACATACTCTTTGCTCAGCAAGGTATACATAATTGCCAATTAATGAAAGCCAGGTGCAAAGGGGAAAGGAGAAAAAGGAGAGACGTTAAAAGCGATTCCAACACATTAGCCAGTCCCTCTTAGATCTGTAGTAAACAAATTTCCTTTAAATGAAAGCCAACCCCTCTGAGGCCAATCATACCAAAGAATGAAGAGAATAACTTCAGTGAGGTTTAGAAAACTCACTAATTGCATTTTTAAATGAAGCTGAATGTTATTTTTTTGCTAAAAGGTGAAACCAATAAATCGGTCTTGAGATCACAGAATAGTTAAAGCAGCATTTGGCTGCAAGAAAAATATACGCTGGCATGTTAGTCGTGAGTCAGTTTTGCCGATAAGATGGATTGCTCACATGTGCTCAGGGTGTGAAAGCGACTAGATCACTTCAGCAGCGTGATCATTCTGGAAGGTGGTCATACAGAAGGACGGTTGGTGTCAATGCTTGACAGAGGACATGGCTGCGATCCACTCCACTATTCGCAAAGTTCCCTAAGCACTTCCCTTGGGGGAATCCCCGCTGTCATTCTGAAGTGCATTCCACTTGTGAAGTGAACGAGGGATAGACCCTCAAAGATAGACCCTCAAACCCTCGATTTTGACAGAGGGAGCGAATCTGCTTCATATGCACACTTCAAGCCACTCCAAAGACCACAATGCAACACTATTGTGACGTCATCGCAGATCGCAATATATATATATATATATTCAGGTAAAAAAGTGAACTGGAACACAGCCCTTTTCTAAAGCTTGGTGCTGACACAATAGTCATTATGACAACAGCCAATCACATTAATTTTCTAGTGTAGCATGAATGCAATTGGCTAGCGTATGTGCTAGATTATTTGCATAAGGCAATCTGATTTGCTGACACTTGCACTGATGCTTGAAAAGTTTAAAGTTTTTCAACTTCTGCCGTGAGTAACGTCAGTCATCCAAAGTGAATGAAAAGCATAAACGCAACGCCGTCAAGCTAAGTTCACACTACAGGACTTTAAACATTGGCAGATCACTGTGCTGTTCAGACTATATGACTTGATTGTCTGTCTTGAAGTCGTTGCAGTGTTCAAACTACATGACACTACATAAATGATCCACAACAGGGAGTCACACACTACATGAGACTGACAACAACTCGTCACCCAATTCAACAAAAACACATGTGGGAAGTTGAACAGAAAGGACACAAAACAAGTGAAGCAGGAGTTCTTTATTTTTCAAAATGAACATTGGGAAGAAATTAGTGCTGCAAGCTGTTTGTGTGATAAAAATTCACTCCATTTCTTTTGTCGAAACTTTTCTTAAAGCCATGATGCTGCTGTTGTTTTTCATCTGCTGACCTCAACCCATGCCTTGCTCTCTCATTGGCTGTCAAATGAAGGCATAAAACATTCATTTATCTTTTCAGAGATTTCCAGTCATGAACATTCAGAACCCCAAACAAAGATTAAACAGATATGTTAGGTAAGATTCACCAGATCCACTTGGATCGTTTCTTAACAGTCTCATGCCATAGGATATGCCAGCAATTATATTACAGAACTCTAACGAGTCAAGGCAATAATTTGTTATGAATCACTTTGTAAACTAAACAGATGGTTAATAGAGTGTTTTAGAGTGCATGGATCCACACTGTCATTACAGCCGTGCCAGTTCTCTCCCCATCACTATTTGTCATCCAAGGACTTATCTCATCAAAATGATTTGCGATGCACGTTCACAGCGCTTAACTGTAAGATAAGATGATTATGATAACCTTGGTCAAAGACGTTTTTACTTAAGATGAATTTGAAAGAGCTTGAGAATATTGTGTTTATTATTCATTAAAGAAATACTGTATATAATAATGCCTCGATTGTGTATCAACTGTGACAGTGAAATGTTGCTTTTACTGAAAAAATGTCATGTTTGTATCACTTCAGGACACTGTAATACACCTTGCATCATCAGGGACTCAGCCAGTGAGGTCAAGATTCTCAGAGTGGGTCACTTATTTTCCAAAATAAATATGCCATTCATGCATTATAAATAGCTTTTATAAATCAGATAACAGTGTGAAGCACAAGGCTCCCTCCTTCTCTGAGCATTATTATTAATGTTCATCTATTAAAATGCAAATTATGACAACGAGTCTGGATATTGTTAGCTTGTATATACCAGGTGTTGTTATCATTTACAGTTTGCACTTTGCACAGTGTAGATTACCATCTTAAGGAAAACACAATACGAATCTAAGGTTTGAGGTGGTAAAACATATTAATGTTTTGTTTTTTAAAAAGAGACATCTCTTAAACTCCCCGAAACTGATTAAAATGTACAGTAAAACTGTACATTTTGAAATTACATTACAGTTTAAAATAACAGTTATGTTTTTTAACATTTTAAAATTTTATTTATTCTTGTAAATGCCAAGCTGAATTTCAGCATCAATACTTGAGTCGTCCGTTTCACATGATCCTACAGAAATTATTCTAATATGCTGATTTGGTGCTTAAGTGGCATTTCTTACTATTTTCAAAGCAAAAAACAAAAGTTGCACTACCCAGTATTTTTGTAGAAACTGTGATTATATATGAAGAGTTTGGTTCCAAAATGCAATAAATAAATTTTGTTTAATTTGAGTAAAAATGTGTCTTCTTTACCAAGAATGTGGCAAGATGAAAACCACTATTTTCTTTTTCAAACTTGCACATAGCATATTTAGGTTATAATAACATTACAAACATTATTATATATAAAAAACAAACTTTTTTCTCAAAATGCAATAAATCCATTGAATCAAAAATCAATGTAGTATATTGTGTATTTTCATCAGTTTCAATATGAAAAATAACTTTATGAAAGTATGTTGATCCACGTATGACAGCCTCTGAACTTGGTCAATATTAATCTTATATACAGGCACTGGACTAAAAATACATTCATCAGTCATCGCTTCCAAAATTAATTCAACTGGTCTTGTTAATAGTATAAATTAATTACAGAAATAAAATACAATTTCTTCATGAACAAGAACATGAACAATGTCATATTAGATCACAGAAATTCCACAATTACATTTCCCTTACATTCAACTTCCAAAAGTGCATTAATCTTTGTTACATTCCTTTAGTTGACTAGTGCTATGTGCAGTATTAACAAAAACATAAATGGAATTAATAAAAACACTAAAACTGACAAGCTATGCAATATCACATTCAAATCAAATGTGCTTCATTTAATGAACGTGATATATCTTAGATTGTCACTTATCTACAGCACTGTGTAGTAAATGCATCTGAATAATTTCCTAATAATTCCTAATAATTATTCTGAATATTAATGATTTAGATTTACTGGTAATATTAATCAAAAGAACCAGCTTTACTGATGAGATGCACATGACAATCACTTGCGATTTACCATGCAGCCCTTGTTTGTTAATCACAAAGTACAAAGTAGATGAGGAAAACTAGGATGTCAGGTAATTTTATATATATATATATATATATATATATATATATATATATATATATATATATATATATATATATATATATATATATATATATATATATATATATATATATATATATATATATATATATATAATATATATATATATTGAATAACATTAAAAATTCACTTTTCAATAACGACCAGATACAATACTGATTTTGGCGGAAACTCATTATTATTTTTTAAATATCGTTTTTTATCGCGTTTTGGAACCAAACTTGAACAGTATGCTACCAACTGTCAGTGTTGTCAGAGAAGATGGGGGTGGGGAACACTCTTAAAAGAAAAGTTCAGTAAAAGGTTCTTTAAAAAACACCTATTTCTTACCTTTTTATAACCTGAAGAAAATTATTTCGCCACAAAGAACCTTTTGTGAAACAGAAATGTTCTTCAGATGTTAAAGGTTCTTTACAGAACCATTTAGACAAAAGTCTATGGCATTGTGAAGCACCTTTATTTTTAAGAGTGAAGAGGAAGAGTGAATTGTGAATTGTGTTTGAAGTGTTAGTTGTATACAGCGGGTACTACTCGGCTCGGCTGTCAATAGTTTGAGGAATGAGGGTTTCTCCAGCAGGAAAGCGGACAGATTCAGACACTCTCAGTGGAGCTCGAGCACTATTTATTCAACTGTGACATTAATTTTTTATGGGTACGTTTGCTGTTCGATCTTTTGCCAGAGTCTGATCTGTATGCATGGCGCTGAAAACGGCTGATGCTTTTATTGTGTTCCGTGCGTGAAGACTTTGAGACTAAGCTGAGGAGCTTTGTGGACTCCACTATACCCCATCATTTAGTACAAGGAGCCGTCCTGTGTCAACACATTCTGTCACAGTGAGGATTTGTAGCAGTTACAGCTCACGCTGGGTTCCCCACAGAGTTGTTGTTCTTTAGTTCTGATTGAATGCACCAGACAGATACGCCACTACAACCCTAGATGGGAATCTGGTCATTACAATAACCGTGCAAATTTCAATTATTAGATCTGTTGTTTCAGCTGTGTTTTATTCTTATTTAATCAAAGATTATTAACATGATTTGATCTTAAATGGGGGTGACCCTGAAAGTGAAGTTATATAGACACCAGGGTGTCCTTAATCAAGGCTCCAAACCCCAAGTTGTGTTTAGAACCACAATTGCTTTGGAAGGAAAGCATATGCTGAATAGCAACTAAGAACATGTTAACACTAGAGTGATCCAAACACAAGAGGTCAGTGAAAAATGCAAGTGTAAACAGGGTTCAAAATCAATTTGGGACATAATGCAATAGTAATCTATTTTTGTATCATTAAAATTGTGGCAGGGAGATAAAAATGAGTTTTTTGTTGTTGTTGTTATTGTTGTTGTTGTTTCAGGTTTGCTGTGTGTGGATTATAGGGCTACACAGTTTGGCAATCATTCAATCAATCAAATCAAATATTTTGCATTATTCAAATTAATATGATTAACATTAAAATGATGATTAGCATGTTATTATTATTATTATTAATATTACTACTACTACTGTTACATTCCTTAAATACTTAAAGGAAAACGCCACCATATTTCCATATTCCACTATGTTCTTCCCTCAACTTAGACGAGTTGATACGTACCTCAGTGTGTGCACCCAATCGCTGTAGCGCATGGCACCCCTATGTTAGCATTTAGCTTAGCACCATTCATTCCTTAGGATCCAAACAGGGATGAATTTTGAAGCTACCGAACAATTTCACATTTTCCTTATTTAAAGAGGGTTACATGAGTAGTTACACGAGTAAGTATGGTGACACAAAACAAACAGTGGTGATTTCCTAAGCGGATAATAATGAGGACTATAATGTATGGCGGAAGAGCACTTTACAGAACTTAGACCTCAGCGCAGTAATATCATCACACCCTCTCCTCTAACTTATGTCAGTATAACCAACGTAAGAAGTGCTGCGTAGTGCTGCGAAGGAATGGTGCTAAGCTAAATGCTAACATAGTGGCGCCACACACACTACAGCGATTGAGTGCACGAGAGACAGGAGAGGTACGTATCAACTTGTCTGGGTAGAACACAGTGGAATATGAAAAAACTATGGCATTTTCCTTTAAAAACAAATTTATTGTACAGGGAAATAGTAATAATAGTACTTTAACTAGTAGTTCTGGGGCATCCTGGACAATAATAAAGAACAGTCTATTGACCTATAAATGAACCATTTTGCTTAAACAAGTGGGTTTAACTTTGCAAGCTTTGGGGTTTAAAAATAACCATCTGATTTCAACATTTGAAAAAGCACAAAGATATGCAAGCGGAAGACATATGGTCACAAATGTCCACAGGACACACATTTGAGATGCTGCCAGGCGTAAACAGCAATGCGTCTCTGTTGACTACTTGTGAGCGGATCACCTGAGACAGATCTTTAAACCAGGAGTAAACAGCCTAAATCTGGACTTATTCACAATTGTAAATGAAATGTTTCTGAATGTTTTGGTCAAAGACGGTAATTCAACTGATCCAACTTTCACTCCAACAAAAGCTTGCACCCCAGGATATGCTGATGACAAATACAAATCAGAATCTTTTCTTCTTCTTTGATAACAAGCAATTACTCCCTTTTCACTGTGAAGAACTCTCCTGCTGAATCGAATGTGCTCCAAAAACTCTTCAATATAGAAACTTTCTCATCCCAGATTCTCAGGAGATGTAATTATTGTTGAGCTCACTTGTAAGACTTCCAGAGCTAGAGGAAAAAAACCTCCCCAACCGACGATGCCCCATGTTTATTTTTAACTGCCCAGAGAGCACTAGAGTTCAGGCTCTTTGGACAGTGTTTAACTCACGATGACCAGCACATGTGTGGGAGTTTGAAGCTGAAGCATTCAGGCTAATTTTGATCACATAACATCTGCAGGCATCAAGAACAGATTAGATATAGATAGATTACTTTAGATTTGGTTATCTTCTAGAAGTCGACGGAACATAACTACAGTATTTGTACTGTAAACGCTGTTAGTCAAATGAAGTGCCTGCTGAACTTTAGTATGCTTTGCAGTCCTAACTTCTGTGTAAATTCAACTTCATTAACCATTCATAGAAGATAGACATGTAATAATACCACATATTTATAATTACCAATAAATGGTTTTCTAAAAAGGTTGAATTTAAAATGCAATTTGAACATGATTGACAACTTCATCTAAATATTTAATATAGGCAGACTGTGTGGTATTTGAAGTATTGGCTTGTTTACTCTGCCATCTAAACTTGCAGCCAGATGACCACAGATGAACTTGAACTTTTTCTTTCTTTCTGTTGTGATGCAAATGAGTTTGTATTCATAATTAAAGTGATCAATATTGTTCCCTATCTGTCGGTCACTACGAGTTATGTCGACCGACAAATGGGGTCTCACTTGGGAGGCCAATCATCTCTGATTTTAAGAGAAAACGCCAATGAAATTGGCAAGTGGATTAACACACCTGAGCCACTCCCCGTGCCAGCGGGTATAAATAGGGCGACAGGTGCATCCACTCATTAGATTTTTGCTTCGGAGCCGAGTGGTTGTATGAAAGCCGTTATACTCCACAAAGCCATTCATCTGCTGTGTCGGGAAGCTGTTCTGGTTGGCGGTACGGCGCAAACAGCGGTGTCCCTTTCAGCGATTCCCCTGGGCGCTTCAACTAAGAGAGCAGATTTCCTAAAAGAGCAAATCGCGGACGTTTCGCGTCTTTTTCAAGACGCCGTTTCGTCCGCGTCCTTCTGGATGCGGTCGTTTCCTGTTCTCTGACAACGGCCACGTTCGCTCTCTTCCGTGTCTGGGCATTCAGCACGCTGAAGGCGCGTTCGTGGATGGTTCATGCACGCACTGCGTGTGTGACCATGGCAACGCTGTGATCGCGTCTCCCCTTTCTTAAAGGGAAGGGAGCAGACCCCTCTGTCACTACCCGTTCTGGTTTCTCTGTCTCGAGCAGAGGACCGCCGGCTAGTGCTCTGGGAGATTTGAAGGTGACCGTGAGAGCTTCTCCGCCGGGCCACGCCCCACGGACCTCTTACCCCTTCCGCAGTGTTTGTCCTGTGCAGCTGCTGGGTGATTTTGCTGGGCTGTCTTATGGCAGTCCCAGCGGGTCATTCAGTTTGCCGCCGGAGATCAGATGTCGATTGCAGCATCGGGGGATGGGTTATCGACCTCTGTGGATGAAGATTCGGCGGGCTGCCCCCCTCGGGTGTTGTCGCCACTGCCGAATTGGACCCAGAGTCGACAGCCGTGCTTGCCCGGGCAGCTGTGAGCATCAGGATGGAGGTGAATGCACCGCCAGCCCTGAGTGCTCATGGCTGTTTGATTGGTTCTCGGTGTGGAGCGCGACTCACAACCGCGTTTTACTCTGGTTCCTTTCTTCCCGGATGTGCATGGGGAAGTGATGTAGTCGTGGATGGCCCCTTTTACGGCCGGAAGCAGCTCATTTCGTTCCTCCGTCCTCACTACCCTCGATGGCGAGGCAGCTAGGGGTGTGTTGACATTCCCCAGCAGGAGAGTGCGATTGCGGTGCACTTGTGTCCGCAAAACGCCGCCACTGGGAGGGATAGTCCGCGCCCCTCACCCAAGGCCTGTAAGCTGTCGGCCGCGCTCGCTACCAAGGCTTACAGTGCTGCGGGCCAAGCTGTCTCTGCTTTGCATGCCAAGGCTATCCTGCAAACCCAACAAGCCAAGGCTTTAACAAATGCACGAGGGTAGGTCCAACCCGAGGTTGATGCAGGAGCTGCGCATGGCGACTGACCTCCCCCTTCTGGGTGACGGAAGTCACAACGCAGTCCCTCGGGTAAGCGATGTCCACTCTGGTGGTCCAGTAGTGCCGTTTCAGGTTCAGCCTGGTCTGTATGAGAGACATTGACAAAGTGCATTTTCTCGATGCTCCCATGTCCCAGGCTGTCCTGTGTGGCGACGCTGTCAGGGGCTGTGCCCAGTAGTTCCTGACAGAACAACAGCAGACTGAGGCCATACAGCACATCTTGCCACGACGTGATCCTCTGGTTGCCACCATTCCGTCGCAGGCAGTGCCTCAGCCTGCTCGTCGCCGAGGGCGCCCCCCTGCGTCCTCCACACCAGCTCCGCCCCGTGCTGAGAGTTCTTCGAGGCCGGAGCGTCGAGCCCCGCGCAGGAGAGCGGCGCCCCCCGTGTCACTCCCGGCTGCAAAGTCCTCGAGGAAGTTGACTAAGCGGCCCTGACACGGGCAACTCGGAGATGCGGAGAACTGCTCTTCAGGAGATGGCGGAGAGAGCGCCACTCCCTCCCCCGGAGGAGGGCCGGGTGGAGAATCTTCTGGTTCTGTTCCGCCGCTGGTCGAACGGCCAGTGGCACCCACATTTTCATTGGAAGAGCAATTTCTCCTTCCTCCGAGTTGCAAGGCTTGTGGGCTGACAATGAGCGACGCACAGCTTCCTCATTCTCACCCACGACGCCCCCTTTCGCCAGCGGCCAAGAGGTCGCGGTTCGGAGACGCAACCCCTCTCCACGCGTCTCTGGCCAGTTCCTCCGGGAACACGGGGAGTGTGGTTGCGATGACCCAGGACGCAGTGCCTTCTGGGCCTTCCGGCACGACTCCCCATCGCTGCACCACTGCGGGTATGTCGACTGTCCCTTTGGTGCCACTTGTACGGTATCTGGGAGCGTGGCTTGCGCTGCCCAACCCGTCACGCTGGCTCATCCGGACGGTTCGACTCGGCTATGCGATTCAGTTCGCCCGGCGACCCCCCCCCAAGTTCAATGGCATGCTCGAGACTTCGGTGGCAGTCCAGGACGCCCCTGTCTTGCGCGAGGAGATTGCTGTCCTCCTGGCGAGGGATGCAATCGAGCCGGTCCCTCCAGCCGAGATGAGGACGGGGCTTTACTGCCCTTACTTCATCGTGCCCAAGAAAAGCGGTGGCCTTCGACCTATCCTGGTTCTGCGAGTCTTGAATCGGGCCCTACACAAGCTCCCGTTCAGGATGTTGACGCAGAAACGCGTTATCAAATGCGTCCAGCCCCAGGACTGGTTTGCAGCGATCGACCTGAAAGACGCGTACTTTCATGTCTCTATCCTCCCTCGTCACAGACCGTCCTGCGCTTTGCTTCGAGGGTCAGGCATGGCAGTACAAGGTCCTCCCCTTCGGGCTCTCCCTGTCCCCCCGTGTCTTCATGAAGTTCGCGGAGGCGCCCTTGCCCCACTTTGGGAAGTGGCATCAGGATCCTCAACTATCTCGACGACTGGCTCATTATGGCCCGGTCCCGAGAAGAGCTGTGCGATCACAGGGACTTCGTGCTTCGCACCTCAGTCAGTTGGGGCTTCAGGTCAACCGGGAGAAGAGCAAGCTCTCCCCTGTGCAGAGAATCTCTTATCTCGGTATGGAGTTAGACTCGG